>NW_022436981.1:16601233-16622109 GCF_009761245.1 Sapajus apella | reverse complement strand
CCAGGACTTGAACTCAGACCTGGACCAAGCAAACCTAATAGACATTTACAGAACTCTCCACCCCAAATCCACAGAATATACATTCTTCTCAGCACCACATCACACCTACTCTAAAATTGACCACATAATTGGAAATAAATCACTCCTCAGCCAATGCAAAAGAACGGAAATCATAACAAACAGTCTCTCAGACCACAGTGCAATCAAGTTAGAACTCAGAATTCAAAAACTAACCCAATCAAGTTAGAACTCAGAATTCAAAAACTAACCCAGAGCCGCACAGCTTCATGGAAACTGAACAACTTGCTCTTGAATGTTGACTGGATAAACAATGAAATGAAGACAGAAATAAAGATGTTCTTCAAAACCAACGAGAATGAAGACACAACATATCAGAATCTCTGGGACACATTTAAAGCGGTCTCTAGAGGAAAATATGTAGCAATAAGTGCCCACATGAGAAGCAAGGAGAGGTCAAAAATTGACACCCTATCATCAAAACTGAAAGAGCTAGAGGAGCAAGATCAAAAAAACTCAAAGTCTAGCAGAAGACAAGAAATAGCTAAGATCAGAGCAGAACTGAAGGAGATAGAGACACAAAAAACCATTCAAAAAAATCAATAAATCCAGGAGCTGGTTTTTTTGAAAAGATCAACAAAATAGACAGACCACTAGCCAGATTAATAAAAAGAAAGGAGAGAATAACCAAATTGATGCAATAAAAAACGATAAAGGGGATATCACCACAGATTCCACAGAAATTCAAACCGTCATCAGAGATTATTACAAACAGCTCTATGCACATAAACTAGTAAACCTGGAAGAAATGGATAAATTCCTGGAAACTTGCCTCCTCCCAAGCCTAAACCAGGAAGAAGCCGAAACCCTGAACAGACCCAGAACAAGGTCTGAAGTTGAGGCAGCAATTAAGAGCTTACCACCCAAAAAAAGCCCAGGTCCAGACGGGTTCACAGCCGAATTCTTCCAGACATACAAAGAGGAGCTGGTACCATTCCTTCTGAAACTATTCCAAACAATACAAAAAGAGGGAATTCTTCCCAAATCATTTTACAAGACCAACATCATCCTGATTCCAAAACCTGGCAGAGACTCAACAAGAAAAGAAAACTTCAGGCCAATATCCACGATGAACATACATGCCAAAATCTTCAATAAAATACTGACAAGCCGATTGCAACAGCACATCAAAAAGCTTATCCACCATGATCAAGTAGGCTGCATTCCGGGGATGCAAGGCTGGTTCAACATACGTTAAGTGTATAAACGTAATTCACCACATAAACAGAACCAAAGACAAAAACCACATGATTATCTCAATTGATGCAGAGAAGGCCTGTGACAAAATTCAACAGCCCTTTATGCTAAAAACCCTCAATAAGCTAGGTATTGATGGAACATATCTCAAAATAATAAAAGCTATTTATGACAAACCAACAGCCAATATCACACTGAATGGGCAAAAACTGGAAACATTCCCCTTGAAATGTACCACCAGACAAGGATGCCCTCTCTCACCACTCCTATTCAATATAGTACTAGAAGTTCTAGCCAGAGCAATCAGGCAAGAAAAAGAAATAAAGGGCATTCAAACAGGAAAGGAGGAAGTCAAATTGTCTCTATTTGCAGATGACATGATTGTATATCTAGAAGACCCCATCGTCTCAGCCCCAAACCTCCTGAAACTGATAAGCAAGTTCAGCAAAGTCTCAGGATACAAAATCAATGTGCAAAAATCACATGCATTCCTATACACCAATAACAGACTCAAAGACAGCCAAATCAAGAACAAACTGCCATTCACAATTGCCACAAAGAGAATAAAATACCTAGGAATACAACTAACAAGGAACATAAAGGACCTCTTCAAGGAGAACTACAAGCCACTGCTCAACGAAATAAGAGAGGACAAAAACAGATGGAGAAACATTCCATGTTCATGGTTAGGAAGAATCAGTATCATGAAAATGGCCATACTGCCCAAAGTAATTTACAGATTCAATGCTATCCCCATCAAGCTACCAATGACCTTGTTCACAGAAGTGGAAAAAATCACCTTAAACTGGAGACAACAGATGCTGGAGAGGATGTGGAGAAATAGGAACACTTTTACACTGTTGGTGGGAGTGTAAATTAGTTCAACCATTGTGGAAGACAGTGTGGCGATTCCTCAAGGACCTAGAAATAGAAATTCCATTTCACCCAGCAATTCCATTTCTGGGTCGAAAGGATTACAAATCTTTCTAATATAAGGACACGTGCACACAAATGTTCATTGCAGCACTGTTTACAATAGCAAAGACCTGAAACCAACCCAAATGCCCATTGACAGTAGACTGGATAGGGAAAATGTGGCACATATACACCATGGAATATTATGCAGCCATCAAAAACGACGAGTTTGTGTCCTTTGTAGGGACATGGATGAACCTGGAAACCATCATTCTCAGCAAACTGACAGAAGAGCAGAAGATCAATTACCGCATGTTCTCATTCATAGGTGGGTGTTGAATAACGAGAACACATGGACACAAGGAGGGGATCACTACACACTGGTCAGTTGGGGGGAAATAGGGGATGGAGGATGGGGGTGGGGAGCTGGGGAGAGATAGCAGGGGGAGAAATGCCAGCTGTAGGTGATGGGGAGGAAGGTAGCAAACCACACTGCCATGTGTGTACCTATGCAATAATCTTGCATGTTCTTCACATGTACCCCAAACCTGAAATGCAATAAAATAAATAAATGGGAAAAAAAATGTTAGATTAAAAGTAAGAGAATCTGAATAAACTATGAACTTTGGTTATTGAAAAATAAATAAATAAATAAATAATAGTTGATAGCTATAAATCCCTGAAAGCATCTTTTTACACTTTTATCAAATTTTTGCAATAGTAGTCAGTTTAATATCCACGTGGAGGGACTAGGAGAGTATAAAATCTCTGGTGCATTTCCACATTTATCATTAGTCTGTAGCTCATTTTTACTAATCCCAGTTACAAACAAAAAAATAGTTTTCTTATGTGTAATTCACTTTTTATTACCTAGAAACTGTTATTATTATATAATTGATGTTTCATGAAATTTTTAAGGAGATTGTCCAAGTTTGTTTTGACCCCCTTAGAATGCCTCTCCCCTTCTCTGAGCACTTATACTATGGACCCTTGTTCACCTGGCTGCAACCAATTGTCTCAGAGCAGCTAAAAGACTTTCTGATGAGAACTTGGCATTAAATCTGAGAGGAAGCAAAACAGCTTGGGCTGATTCCTAATATGGAGGACATATAAACTTTGGAGCTGTAGTTCTCATTTTCAGACAGAACAAAACAGATGTACCGAGTCAGTTAGAGGTGAAAGAGAATTTCCCTGGTTTGCTGTGGCCTTCCAAGCAAGTCTTCGAAGGGTCCCAGCTGATCTTGGTCTTGAGAAACCCCACAATTTTTCTGAGATAGGTCCTTTTCTGATTATTGTTTAAGATGGCTTCAATTAGTTTATGCTATTTGAAACCAAAAGGGTTGCAAAGGAGAACAGGACTGGTCATATGTTTCAGTTTGGGTTCCCACAGAAGCAGACATTGAAATTAGGACTTGAGTGTAGAAACTTAACTTGCACTACTACTAATTCCCAGCACTGAAACTAGTGAAAATGCCGAAGGAACTTTATTAATTTCTAAAGAAAAAGTATTTTTTATTTGAATGTGTGTGTCTAATTATAATTATGTATAAATTTAAAACATCTATGTATGTTGTATGCCATTCTTTAAAATATTTCCTTTTCAAACTCTACTAATCCTTGAAGATAAAAATAAAGACAAAGAATACAGTTATTCTCTCTTGACATCTGTATTTTTGCTAGCATGTTAGGGTAAATATGTATCTCAGATTTGCCCTTCATTCATTTTGGCTGAAATTAAGCCCAAACTTATTTAGTAAGAGGTGCACAGTGTCTTACAAATTCCTCCAGAAATAATAGACTTTCAGACAAATCATTTGAAATACAGGTCATTTATTTTTGAGGTGATCTCAGGAAATGAGGAAACTAGACCTGTAAAAAAAGTGCCAACATAGGATTTGTTTTCAAGCAAGTTACTGCTACCGGCAACTGGTGCTTAATCACACAGGGACATTTTAGAAGGTAAGCATACACAAGTGGAGCAGCGAGGGAGCTGAGATATTTACCTGAATTTCATCAGCCACAGATTGAGAGCAGCTCCTAGGGGACATTAATTCACTGATATTTCATGCTTGTCATGTAGGGGCAAATAAGCAGGTTCTGACAGCCAGATATAGCCCTCAAGCAAGAAATGGATAGGCCCTGACTCTTAGAAGCTGGACAGTTGTGCACTGAAGCCAAAAGGACAAGGGATGGTAGTCAAATGCAGACACTGCAATGCATAGGATGCTATAATGTAACAATTGTTAATCCTTTTTGGCTGTGTAATACAGATAAAACCTGCCAGAGTCCTTTGTGAGTTGAAAATCAGTCACCTAAGTAAGGAGGAAGATGGCTTGTCAGCCCAGTCTCCTTCCCTCCAAATCAAGAAAATGAATAAACATGAACTAGGTTTGGAAAATACCTCCGCTGAAATGTTTCTGTATGAATGAACTTTAGAATAATGCTGCTCTTTATTGAGCTGAGGTAAAATATTGCAGTTGCCTGATAACAGCCTGCCACATTACAAATCACCACTTGCAAGGTTATACAAGGTGCTTTTAGAAAAAGCTAAATGAATTACTTCAAATAGTATGTTTGTATTCAAAAGGGAAATTGCTGGTAGTTTGGGAGTGACAATCTTTTCTTTTGGTTTCAAAAGGCCCATTGCCATGTTCTGCCTTTGCATTTGCTGCTGGGAGCTAAAAGCCTGCAATGAACAGATGAATATAAGATATTCCTAATTGAGAAAGAAAATAAGAAAAGAGTTTTTGTGAAATAGTCACATGGGCTCTCATTTTACTATTGTAATATTTCTAGGCTTTTGGGTTGGTTAAACTAAATGTAATTGAAAATATTACAATTAGCTGATTCATTTTCTTAATCCTTCCTCAATTAACTTTATTTTTTAAAAATGTTCCATCTTTTTAAATCAATCTTTATGTGTTAAATTTGGAGGAGTTCATTTAATTTCACTACTAATGATATGTCTCAAATACGCGCGCGCGCACACACACACACACACACACACAGATGCACGCACACACATACCCTCACTGTAATGCTGTTATTTCTGCCTATCAAGGTGGAAGCTAATTAATTAGCAAATTTGGTTTGTAATTGAAAGGAACTAGCTGCTCTTTTAGCAAGGGTGGCATGCTGGAGAGTCTTTTCAGTGGTCTATTTTATCCTTTCCCCTTATCATTTAATTATTTATTGTATGAACAAGATCAAATAAGCTCATTTTCTATATAAATAATATTTTAGTATATATTGCAACACCAGTATTTTTAGGGTCCCCATTGCATCCTTTAGTTAAATTTTAAGTAAAACTTTAAGCTTAATAGTTCTCTGATAGTTTGTGAACCTAAGCTTATTTAAATAATCATTCTCTTTCAACAAAAATGCGAATTTCCTGTGATTACTGCTCTAGATCTACTTGCGTTTTAGAACTTACCTTCATATTAGATAGTTGCAATTGTTAATCTCATGAGTTTTAGTGGGTAAGGGCAGGGATGTGAAACAAAATACTGGCTATTCAATTGTTAGTCATATGAAGTTGTATTTGTGGGACTCCTAGGAAGACAGCAGGACCTTTAATGCCACTTACTTTTTGAGCTTCATGTCAGCTTTTAGATTCAATGATTATAATAAGAAACAGGAAAAAGGCCTAATAAATTGGATAATAAATATGTATTTACCATGTATGTGATTAAAATATATATTTCAAAAAAACAAAAAGGCAGTTTAAATGATGTGATAATAAATCCCTCTATATATATGTCAGTAAGTGTAAAGCCAGTCAATTGTTGCAGGTCACAATAAGAATTAGATCATTTAAAACTTAACTGTCTTTTGTGAGTTCTTGCAAAAAAAGAGGCCTGTTGGGATAAGAAAGGATAAAGGCTATAGTAAAGGAAAAGAAAATAGCCAACCCATGCTCTTTTGTAGAGTCAAAAAGTCACCAAGTTGAATTTGAAAATCACTACGAGATCACCAAGTTTAATTTTAAAACCACTGTGAGAAAAAACAAACTGGCTTTCTGTTTAAATGGGAATGTAACTGCTCTATTAGAGTACATAGAATAAAAAAATGGTTATGGATGTATTTATTGTGGTCTTAGAGTTTTCGATGATGGGAATGAGTAATAAGCATTTTTGGTATTACATGTCACAAGAAAGAGAGCCCTTTGGCGGATCCCTGAAACACTGATAGTTATTACTTTTAAAACTAGCATTAGGAACATAAAGAAAGCATAGTAAAGTGATCAGCTAGCATTTTTTCAAAAAATGTTATGACTCAATCATTTACTGTATTTGCTGACTTTGGGACACAATTTTAGCTGCTTATAAAGAATGTATATATTATTTACATATTTATTCTGTGTATTTGGCTGGATACCCAATTTACTTCTCATATAAAGGCAGGTTGATTTTCAATGAGAAATAATGTCTGGCTGATGTTTTCAAATTGCATTTTGTGCAAAACTGTGTATCTGACTCTGTGTTTTGAAAATCAAAACTTCCTGTAGTGCTTTTATTTGGTAACATTAAGGACAAGGATGTCCTGTGGTTTTTATCCTGGAGGTTGAAATGCTGTCCCTGAAATTAAAGGATTTTCTGATTTGTGCAAAATATGCACATTCATTTAGGTGGAAGGATTAATTGTAAATGTTACTCTGTATCAAGAATATAAAACCAATGTGTCAAGACTGTTGTACCTCAAGGCTTTATGCAAAGTTTTATAAACTGTTGAATATGAAGTAGTAACTAAGAGAGTTTGGTAGACAAACATTAGTATTTAAAGTAGCGTCATTTTATAAGAAACACAAAGGATTCATTATATTATGTACACTTGTGAAGAGATTCTCAGATTTTCCTGTTATAAAGTTGAGAAAAATATTGTTATATTTACAGTAATATTTTTTGGATGGTAAAATATGAAAACAGTTGCTATGTATTATTCTAGTTGGAATTAACAGATTATCACTCTGTTAAACAAAAATAGTTTATTGTTTCCATTACAGTAAACTTTAATCATGCATTAGTAAATTTGGTTGAGACAATATGCAGCAACTCTTATTTTTTTAAATATTTTCAAAAAATATAGTTGATATCTGAAGTAATGGAAAAAAGAATTGATAATACATTAGCTGCTAGATCCCAAACATGCTAAAAATACCGCTGTGTTTTTCAGCGTTAAAACGTTCCACATTATTACCCCAGAAAGTAAATGGTATTTTTTTGTGAAAATTTCATAACACTGAATGCATTTTTAAAAATTAGGCTGAATAAAGTACACTTACTGCAAATGGTTAGAAAATGCAAATATAAAATTCTAAGTTACTAATGAGTCTTTCCTTTGAGTTTTCTTGGCAAACACGATATATGGCAGTGTATGAAAATCAGGTTTGTTTCATGTAATTTTAATGTTTATACTCAAACTGAGTTCTTGCTTTTTGCTTGCTTGCTTGTAAGGCTTGATTAAATGTCAGTATGACACAGGTAAAGCTGACCAAGGTTTCAGTTTTACACATATTTGTTTTTAGAGAGAATGGTTTCTCTCTAGAGAAAAAAATTATACACATTTTCTATATATTTGTAGTTTTTTTTTTGAACTTTGGTTTATTTTTGACAATGGTGGACAAATACTTATGTATACTTTCATGTATTAAACATATTCTAATAATCCAGTTTAGCCAATACTAATTGAGTATAACCATGTTTTAAGCACTGTGCTAGATGCTAAAAATCAAAGATAACAAATCAATACTTGCTAAAAATTAGTCCCCTAGTACCCTCAAAATTTATTAGAATTTCAGATAGTATTAGGGTCAGATTCAATTTGAGATTTGATGGATTTCAATAAATGTTTGTTGAAACCTATATTCCAAATTACTGAGATTTTTTTAGTGTTCATCTTTGTCTTTTATTATTTAATGATGTGAATTAATATGAATACTTGATTTTGCTGACAGTGACAGAAATGATTAATTCTGTGATATAACCTCACACGGTTTTGCTGACCGATGGTTTTCAATGTAATTTCACTTGAGGTTAATTTCACCTGGTTACATACAAAACAGGAATCTTTTTATAAAGTGAAGTGCTGGAAATGCACAACAGATTCCTGAGTCCTCATTTCTGTATTTTTATACTAAGAGAGTATTTCCACAGTTATCTAGATACTTGAATCCAAATACTGGGGTATATGTCCTGCCATGTCTTGATAAAATAAACAAAATAAATCTATAGAAGTTCAAAGGTAGGTAGAAAGAAATGGGCTGATAGCAGCTACAGAACGTGAAATTTTGTTGCAGTAAATTCACACCACAGAATTGGTGACCTTAATGAGCTTCTAATGCACTGTACATTCTACATAAACCTAAATCCAAAAAAACAAATAATAACTCAATGGAAATTATCTTATAGTTTTAAGAGTAATCTAGAACTTTGGCCAAATCTGTCAGTTCTTAAATATATCAAAGCCACAAATAAAAACTACTAGATATATGCTCATTTGTTTCCACAACTGATATTTATGGGGACTTTGGAATGAGAAAAATCTCACTATTTTATAAGTGTTGTCGGAATTATCATCCAATTTATGAGCTGTTTAGTATACTAAATACAAGACTGTGATTATGAGCTTTATAATTCATATTATGTTAAAATTAATGAATTCCAAAATTTTCTTTTATGATCAGCCAAATGCCTCTGAAGCAGATAGGTAATATATGATTTAGAAAGCTAATTTCTAGCCTGGGTCTAATTTGGTTTACCTAACATGGTAACAAAAACCATTGTTTCTTGCTTCAGTAGAACTTGTTGGCTGATGCTGCCACTAATGGGAAATGGTTCGTTTGTCTCTTATTTAGAAGCCTATTTACTTTTATGCTACATAAATAGGATTGGAAAGAGCATATACACATCTCTTTAGTCATGGAACACTTTATATAATGCTTTTTGGTATTACTTTAGCAGATAGTAATGGATTGCTCGTTTTATAAAATGGGACTGTATAATTGGTTACAACTCATTGAGACAGGTGGACTTCTGTCAAAATTAAAGACACTGCTAATGATACTGATAATTCCAATCTTTCAGTGCAGAACTGTTAAGTAATTCCATGGAACTAAAACATAGGCACATGTGGAATAAGGAGTTTGCAGAAATTGACAAGGACAAAATCATGAAGAAATGTATGCCCTAATGAGCTGAGTACTTATCTTTTTGGTAATAAGGAGCAATTGTAGATCTTAAGTAAAGGAGTAAAATTACTATATTTGCTTATTGTTACTTAACTAAACAACTTTAGCACATTCATTTGGGATTCCTTCGGTTTTTCACATTAAAAGCTATCGTTATGGAATAAAAGTGAATATGTCTGTCGGGAGTCTACAATTTGATTTATTGCCAGTGACTAGATTTTAGGAGGAGAGAATTCTAGCTTTGAGAAATGAAAATATCTCAGATATCCTTGAAAAAAGGATACTGGAAGACAAAAGCTCCACTAACACTATTATTAATTGTTATTAAATTATTATTTTCTTATTAATAAGTAATTCTTAATTTTGCCTGGTTCTTAAATTTTTGTTTAGGTATCATATATACTCATTATACTTAAAAACAATAGGAATGGAAATACTCAGACCTAAAATTTCCCACAGTCAGCTTTAGTTAAACTTGCCACCGGGAGATTGAGACTATTTCAGAAGTTATTTTCCTCTAAAATGTAGCTTGGAAGTTAGATATATTTATCTACAAATATAATTCTTTAAAGAGATCACCAGGAATTCCAGGTAAAAAAAGCGAGATTAATCAGGTTTGCTTTAAAAAAAGAGTCTGAATACCAGTTCAGTGGTGAGATCAGATCTATGTCTAACATGGCTTTTTCTTGGACAAAAGAGAAGTGGAGAACAAAGACTATCAACAAGTCTTTGAATGCTTAGAAATAGTGTGGAATTGTTAAATCCAAGGGTGGCTGCCACTGCGTTCCATTTAGTCTAAACATACAGCTTAGCGTGGACCTCTCTGACAATGAGATTTGGATAATAGAACTAAGAATTGTATTGACAAAAGTTCATTCTGCCCTTCCATCAGGAGCCACAATCTGCATTAATCTGTAAGATTCTGTAAAAGAAAGGTACCTGGCACTTATTACTTCATTTGAGACTCATTCTGCCCTTTTATTGATAAGCACAATCTATGTTAATTTATAAGATTTTTTTAAAAGGCAGGTAACAGGTGCTTATTACTTCATTTGAGCCTGAAAGCTTTTTGAGATAAATATTAGTATTACCTTCTCATTAATGACAGAGCCAAGGTCCATGCCGCTAGGGAGTGGCCTATCTCAGCTTGGACCCCAGCTCTGACTGGCAGCAAAGACTGGGTTCTATGTACAGCGCTACATGGTCTTCCTGACAGCAGTAGAAGATCCTTGTTATATGCCCACACCTACGTGTAACAGACTCTACCCTGTATAATGTTGACCACATAAAACTGCCTTGATAATTAGACTTATAGAACTGTGCAAGGTATTTGAATATATTTTCCCTATCAGAGTATAGGCAAAAACACATTTTTAAAACTAATTCTGATTTGAACTTTTTATTTATGCTTTATTCATACAAATAATATTTTAAGGGTTAAGTGGCAATGAATATGGTGTGTTAAAAATTGCTTTGGAGTGGCATTTACCTTTCTGTGGTTCATGATTTACTATCATAAAAATTATCATAAAATATCAGGTTGATTATTTATTCAGGTGATCAGAGAAAGATTTATTATTTTCAATCAAGAAATGCTTTCTGTCATCTGATTTTTATTTTAATTAATCTAAATCTTTCCCCTCTATTCACTTGACTACATTAACAAAATAAAACATTGAGAAACTACTATTATTTATGTACAAGGGTGTTTATTCATCATAGTAATACATAATGAAGTAATGAGTAATGAAATTGTATATTGAATGATGGAATGAGGCAATGGAGTGATAAAAAATAATAAGTTTTAAAACTAAATTCCCAGTCAGTTGCCTTGTGAGGTACCTTTTAATGAAATACCATATAGAAACAAAATATAATATTTGAAGAAAATTTAAGGACTAAATGATAAGAAAAATCATAGAAGAAAAATTATATGTGTAATATCCTGACATAAATATTAGAATATATATACCTAAAATTCTGAATTCTGGAATTATCCATGATTGTTTTCATTATAGTTTTGGTAATTTCCATTTTTCTTACAATCACCATACATTTAGAATCAGTAAAATATTATTAAAAACAAACTCTTACTATTTTGACCTTTGCCTCTAATAGACATAACTATCTTTTGAAATACCTCCTTTTTGCCCTCCTTATCTATTAGAGCACAAGACTGGTTTCTCTCCTGGACTGTACCTTGGTAAGTGAAAACCTTGGAGAGTAATAATTTTGCTTTTCCTAGTTTTCTCCTTTTTGAAGTGAAGTCATTGCACCTGATCACCTGAGGTCTATTTCTGTACCATCACTGGGTATGTTCCAGAATGCTGTCATGGCCGAGAGGTCACCCTGATGGCAACATGTGCAGTGCTGAAGCCACCTCCCAAGGGTTACCAACAGGAACACTACTTATCTTCATGTACAGGTTGAGTAACCCATATCTGAAATGCAGAAGAGTTTTGGATTTCTGATTTTTTAAGATTTTGGAATATTTATATTTACATAATGAGTTATCTTAGGGCTGAGACTCAACTCTTATCATGAAATTCATTTACATTTCATATGTACCTTATACACGTAGCCTGAAGGTGATTTTATACAATATCTTAATAATTTTCTGAATGAGACAAAGTTGATGTTCATATCAGAAGACAAAGGTGTCACTCTCTCAGCCACCCATGTGGACAATGTTTGATTAGTCTGGCAACACTGTCATTTCTGACTCTGAACTTATATGCCACTAATCCTCAGTCATTTTCTTATATCTGTTCATACATAAGTACTTAACAGTAAGAAGGATGACATACCATTAATACAATGAAAAAGGTAATCTGTTCCGGGTAACTAAGCAGTACAGAAGCATCACCAGAATATCTATATTAACCATTAAACCACAGCAACACAAAACAGTGCCAGGCTTTCAGCCTATCTATGACACTGTGCTTTGATTAAAAGGTCACTATAAACTGGAGGAAACATTTTAAAAACCCATCCAGCAGAGTGCCTCTTTATCCTTTGACGATCCACTTGGTGGTCCCTCAGGTGCTTCTGATGTTTCTTATTCTGGTCTGTGGCATCATGTCGGCACTCAAAAAGCTTCAGATTTTGGAGCATTTCAGATTTTGGATTTTTAGGTTAGGGATACTGAACCTCTATTGGTAACTAGTTAAATATGCTTCAGGCTTGAACACAAGCTGGGTCATCCTAGAGAGCAAAGGGAGCAAAAACTTTGTAATTGGATAAAGACCAGATGATGGGTGTGAGTGTATGCTTCCAGAAAAAAAGCCAGGTATTTGCTCCATGGCTTTAGTGTTTCACAAAGAAAATCTTATTGGGAAGCAGGTTGAGTGAGAGGTTTGAAACTTTTAAAGTAGGTCACGAAAAGAGGGAAATATGTGGCTGAAGGTAGCTGTGCAAAATGTGGATTTTTCTCATGTATCTCCAGGGGCCACCTCTGCCCAGATATCAGAGGAAAATAAACTGCTTGAAGATTTTCAAGCAGTAACTTAATATTCACGGTAACTTTTGGAAATAAATATGAGTTATTAGAGGGCAAGTAAAAATTAGCAATAAATGAATGCCTATTGTAGGAGGCTTAATTGCCTCTCATGCTGCTGTGAATAATGATCTGCTGTTATTTATTTCAAGTATTTTTGAGTTTGATAGTTTTAACAGAGCCAAACAGATAATACGCAGCTTATAGAAAAGAAGGAATCAGTGTGTATAGCATCAGTTATGTGCTATTCAATATTCTCGTGTTTTACACTTCCTTAAATCCGTTTAACAACCCAGTAATAGAGTTGATAATAGGGATGGCAACAAAAATCATAACAATGCATTTTATTGCAAGTTATGTGTCTAGGAGAATGCTGCAAGATTGGAGCTGAAGGTCTATGCTGCTAGTGTTCAAATCCCAGTATTAGTACTTACAGCCTGATTTACCTTGGAAAAAGTTCTTATCATTCTGCAAACCTCAGTTTCCTATTTGTAAAATGGAAATTACATTTCACCTAACATGAATGGCAGTTTGAGGACTGATCTATATAAAGCATTAATAAAGTATATGACAGAGGATGTACTGAGATAGCTTAGGCTGCTTTTCCTCCACCACTACCTTGTTAATATCTGCACAACCAACTCATGGTGCACATACTGTTTTAACCCTACATGATTAAAACAGGGTTTTTACAGGGAGACAGGATTAAGGAATACAGGCAACTAGCTTAATGTCACACAGTTTATATGGATCCAAAAGTTTCTGTTTCCATATCCATGTAGTTTATCTTCTGTGCAAACTGCATTTACAATAATAACTACTGCAGTCTCCTTCCCTTGGCTACTGGGGTAACAATGCTGCCCCCCTGGCAGTTTTTGAGAGGAATAATTTAAATTCTTCAAAAGCAGATATAAGTGTGTATTAGTCCGTTTTCATGCTGCTGATAAAGGCGTACCCAAGACTGGGTAATTTACATAACAGAGTTTTAATGGACTCGCAGAGTTCCACATGGCTGGGGAAGCCTCACAATCATGGTGGAAGGTAAAATGTGTGTCTCATGTAGCCGCAGACAAGAGAAGAGAGTCTGTGCAGGGAAACTCCACTTTATAAAACCATCAGGCAGGCAGACGTATTCACTATCAATGAGAATAGCAAGGGAAAGACCCGCCCTCCATGATTCAATTACCTCCCATTGGGTATCTGAACAACATATGGGAATTGTGGAAGGTACAGTTCAACATCAGATTTGGGTGGGGACACAGCTAAGCCATATCAAAGTGAGAAACTGGGCAAAATGCTAACAGGTTATAAGGTTCTTTGGGTTTATTCAGCTTGGAGTGTGGTGTCAGGGCAGAGGTGGCCCCTGTTGCTGGGGCTTAAAATCTAAAATCTTTCTTTAACACTGAGATGAAAATTATTTTTTGAGGTTTTTATTTGTTTGATTGTTTTTGTTTGTTTTTGGGATGGAGTCTCACACTGTCACCTACGTTGGAGTACAGTAGTGTGAATCTTGGCTCACTGCCACCTCTGCCTCCCAGATTCAAGTGATTCACCTGCCTCAGTCTCTCAAGTAGCTGAGATTATAGACATGCATCACCTCCCAGCTAATTTGTATTTTTTTTAGTTAAGATAGGGTTTCGCCATGTTGGCTAGGCTGGTCTAGAACTCCTGACCTCAAGTGATCTGCCCACATAGGCCTCCCAAAGTGCTGGGATTACAGGAGTGAGCCACCATGCCTGGCCTTCTTTCAAGTTTTTTTTAAAAATTGTGTCAATATAGTTTATCAACTTAGTTCATGTAAAAGTGTATAGGATGGTTTTACCTGCGATAGTATAGTAGTATATCTAGTATTCTGAGATGGAGTACCAAGATATAGCAGTAAATTTCCAAAAGGGTTTGCTAAGGACTCACAGGCAAGCAGCAACCATTTCTACATTGGGTGTGTGTGTTCATGGTATTTACAGAAATGGTTGCTTCCTTTGAACTGTGAGAGTTTAACTCCCTGCCCTGTCGCTAGTGCATGGGCTAGTTTTTCACCTCTGTGTTTCTTAGTGTTTCATCCATAAGATGGAGATGGCAATAGTACCTACCTCATGAAGTTACAACAGGTTTCAATTAATTAGTGCTTATATATGTTGGCACTCATTTGGCATTCAGTCAATAGTGGCAGTCATTATTTTCCTCTGAGATATCATGTGGAGTTCTAACTCCAAAAGCTAGTGTTAGTAGCATGTTATAGTTTAGATAGAATTCTCCAGGATACCCTAAAAATATAGCTAACATGTTTTGTTTCTATAAGAAAATGTGTTTTGGATTTCCAAGGACAGATGTGTAAGGAGAGTTTGGAAAGATGATCTACTTGTAAATTAAAAGCTGCCTGTTTATTTTTCTCATATTGAAAGTGCCACTATCTGCATTGATTACATTTGCATCACCTTGAGAAGAATTTATCTTAGAGTAACAGTCAGGTAAGGTCTTGACTCCCAGCACATGTTTCAGAAATCATGGGAGAAACAACAGCAATACGTTTTTATCACTAAAATTTATTTTGGATATACGTTGTGTTGTGTACTATATTAATATTTTACATGTGTTACCAATTTAGTTGAACAATTGTTTTATGATAATATTCTTTCTTTTTAACTTTTTAAATTGTACTTTAGGTTCTGGGGTACATGTGCAGATTTTGCAGGATTGTTGCATAGGTACATACATGGCAAGGTGGTTTGCTGCCTTCATTCCCCCATCACCTGTATCTGGTATTTCTCCCCACATTATCCCCCCACCTTCCCCATCCCCCGCTGTCCTTCCCCTAGTCTCCCCCAACTGACCACAGTGTGTGATGCTCCCCTCCCTGTGCCCATGTGTTCTCATTGTTCACACTCGCCTGTGAGTTGGAACATGCGGTGTTTGGTTTTCTGTTCTTGTGTCAGTTTACTGAGAATGACGGTTTCCAGATTCATCCACGTCCCTATGAAGGACACGAACTCATTGTTTTTTATGGCTGTGTAGTAGTCCATGGTGTATATGAGCCACATTTTCTTTATCCAGTCTATTGTTAAAGGACATTTGGGTTTATTCCAGGTCTTTGCTATTGTAAATAGTGCCACAGTGAACATATATGTGCATTTGTCTTTATAATAGAACAATTTATAATTCTTTGGGTATTTACCCAGTAATGGGATTGCTGGATCAAATGGTATTTCTATTTCTAGGTCCTTGAGGAAGTACCATACTGTATTTCACAATGGTTGAACTAATTTGCACTCTCACCAACAGTATAAATGTGTTGCTATTTGTCCACATCCTCTCCAGCACCTCTTGTCTCCCCATTTTTAACGATGGCCATTCTAACTGGCGTGACATGGCATCTCAATGTGGTTTTGATTTACATTTCTCCAATGATCAGTGATGATGAGCATTTTTTCGTATGTTTGTTGGCCTCATAAATGTCTTCTTTGGAAAAGTATCTGTTTGTATTCTTCCCCTACTTTTGAATGGGTTTATTTGTTTTTTTCTTGTAAATCTGTTTTACATCTTTGTTGATTCTGGATATCAGCCCTTTGTCAGATGGGTAGATTGCAAAAATTTTTTCCCATTCTGTTGGTTGCCGGTTCACTCTAATGATTGTTTCCTTTGCTGTACAGAAGCTCTGGAGTTTAATTAGATCCCATTTGTCTATTGTGGCTTTTGTTGCCATTGCTTTTGGTGTTTTAGCCATGAAGTCCTTGCCTGTGCCTATGTCCTGAATGGTATTGCCTAGGTTTTCTTCTAGGTGTCGGATTTTATGGTGTTAGGTTTTATGTTTAAATCTTTAATCCATCTGGGGTTAATTTTAGTGTAAGGTATCAGAAAGGGGTCCAGTTTCTGCTTTCTACACATGGCTAGCCAGTTTTCCCAACACCATTTATTAAACAGGGAATCTTTTCCCCATTGCTTGTTTTTGTCAAGTTTGTCAAAGAGCAGATGACTGTACATGTGTGGTGTTGCTTCTGAGGTCTCTGTTCTGTTCCATTGGTCTATGTCTCTGTTTTGGTACCAGCACCATGCTGTTTTGATTACTGTAGCCTTGTAGTATAGTTTGAAGTCAGACTGCATGATGCCCCCAGCTTTGTTCTCTTTGCTTAGGATTGTTTTGGCTATGTGGGGTCTCTTTTGATTTCATATGAAGTTTGAAGTGTTTTTTTCCAGTTCTGTGAAGAAGGTCATTGGTAGCTTGATGGGGATAGCATTGAGTCTGTAAGTTACTTTGGGCAGTATGGCCATTTTCACAATATTGATTCTTCCTAACCGTGAACTTGGAATGTTTTTCCATCTGTTTGTGTCCTCTCTTATCTCCTTGAGCAGTGGTTTGTAGTTCTCCTTGAAGAGGTCCTTTACGTCCTTTGTTAGTTGTATTCCTAGGTATTTTATTCTCTTTGTAGCAATTGTGAATGGGAGTTCACTATAGATTTGGCTCTCTGTTTGGCTCTCTCAATGGGCTTTTTTCAGTTGGTAGGCTGTTAATTGCTTCTTCAGCTTCAGCCCTTGTTTTGGTCTATTCAAGGTTTCAACTTCATCCTGGTTTACTCTTGGAAGAGTGCAAGTGTCCAGGAATTTATCCATTTCTTCCAGATTTACTGGTTTGTGTGCAGAGAGTTGTTTGTAGTAATCTCTGATGGTAGTTTGTATTTCTGTGGAGTCAGTGGTGATATCCCCTTTAGCGTTTTTTATTGCATCTATTTGATTCTTCTCTCTTTTCTTTTTTATTAGTCTGCCTAGTAGTCTATCTGTTTTGTTGATCTTTTCAGAAAACCAAGTCCTGGATTTGTTGATTTTTTGAAGTGTTTTTTGGGTCTCTATCTCCTTTAGTTCTGCTCTGATCTTAATTATTTCTTGTCTTCTGCTAGCTTTTGAGTTTTTTTGGTCTTGCTCCTCTAGCTCTTTCAATTTTGATGATAGGGTGTCAATTTTAGACTTTTCCTTGCTCCTTATATGGGCATTTATTGCTATAAATTTCCCTCTAGACACTGCTTTAAATGTATCCCAGCGATTCTGGTATGTTGTGTCCTCGTTTGCATTGGTTTAGAAGAACATCTTTATTTCTGCCTTCATTTCATTGTTTATGCAGTCGACATTCAGTCCAGTTGTTCATTTTCCATGAAGTTGTGCGGTATGAGTTAGTTTCTTAATCCTGAGTTCTAATTTGATTGCACTGTAGTCTGAGAGACTGTTGGTTACGATTTCCGTTCGTTTTCATTTGCTGAGGAGTGATTTATTTCCAATTATATGGTCGATTATAGAGTAAGTGTGATGTGGTGCTAGTATTATTCTTATCCTTTTATAATCCTTCCATAATTCATTCCTTCATTGCTTTCAGAGGTTTCAGAAGTTAGAGCATATTGTCAATCATCTCCAAACTCAAACTGCCTGTTGCAGTTAGAATGAAATCCAGTATCCTACTCTACTCCACCATCTGGCTGCTGTCTAGTTTATGACCTGATTTCATACCACAGTCATTCCACTGCTCATTTTATGCCAGCAGTGCAGATTTCTTTTCTCACTAGACTGGATATTGGCTTTTTCCTGGTCTTAAGGTTATTATAGTAGCTGCTTACTTTTCTGATAATGTTCTGCTTACTTTTCAAAGATCAACCCCACATCTTTGCATGACCGTTTCCATCTTATCATTCTTGCCTCAGCACAGAGTGATTTTCTGTGGATAGTATAAATCAAGTAACCACCTCACACTTCTCTGTCCCATCATCGTCTTTCTCTTATTGAAAACATTTGTCACTAACTTAAATGTGTTAATGTGTATATATCTTATTGCTTGTCTCCTTTTGATTATATTGAAAATTCTATGACGGTAGGATTCTTTCCTTTATTTTTGTGGTTCACTGTACCTAGAAGTATACTTGGAATATACCAAATATTCAAATATTTGTTGAATGAAAGAGTGGGTGCAGTTTAGCACGGTTACAAATGTCTCCTTTATCTAGAGCATAGTAAAGTGGCTGGACACAGTAGCATTTTAATCTAAAGGCTTCTGTGCTCTGAGGTGGTGAACATATAAAATGCAGGAGCAGCAACTGAAATAACTATAAAACATGTTATGTAATAGTTTTTTGATGTTTATTTTTTCAGTACTCTACCATGCTTTACTGCCTATTGCACCTTTACTTCCCATGTGAATGAGTTTCTGTCCACAGTGACGTTGTGGATCAGTCATTTCAGTCTTTGTTAAAAGTTAGGATTCTTGCTTGTGTTATTCCCCATGGCTGCTAATGGAATAATTTCTCAAATAAAAGAAGAACTCTGACATCCGGTCCTCAGCGCTATGCAAATGAAGAAAAAATATTCCCCACAGTTACACCAGAAATAGCAAAATTTTATGACTTTGCAATAATAATGCTAATTGCAATACATTGTAAGTTCAACATTCAATTAATTTAAGGTCATTTAAGGAATGGTGAGAATGCATTTGGGCCTCAGGCTCAGATGGAAATATTGACTTCAGGGACACTGGCTGTTACTGTAATAATTATTACAGTAAAATTCATTACAAATGTATTTCAAAAATAATAGGAATTTTTTCTTTCTCTTCCTCCTCCTCCTCCTCTTCCACCTTCTGTGTGTCAATTTTATTCACTGATAGATTTTTTTTTAGAGGAAAGGAAACCTGGATTTCAAACAAACAGCGTTTCAACTGTATAGCTTGCATTTTAACTAAGAAAAAGAGAGGGAGCGAAGGAAAGGCCAAAGAGGGGGAGGCAGGGTTGCACACAGAATAGAGAGAGAGGGATTGCCTTAATGAACTTTCTGATCCTAAATGCAAAAATTCTAGAGATGGGTCTCATTGACCCAGATTTGGCTCAGCGAGCTCTTTTCAGGGGAGGACCACATAGAGGACAGTCTGTGAGCGTCTATAATTTTGTATGAATATATATAAATTGTGTGTAACTCATATATACACATATGCAAAGCAAAAACCTCCCCTCATTAAAATATGAGACAATCTTGATACTTGACAATATTACTATATACCAGAGTCCTGGAAATGATGTTGGAGAAATAAAAGATATTCACTGGCTTCAAAAATCTCATAATGAAATTTGGAATATATTAAATGAACAATAGTTACAAAGCCCACTCTGTTATTTTTTTAAAGAACATAGTGTTGTATACGCTGTTTATAGAAGTTTGAGGGGGAGGTGATCCATGTACAAGAGATAAACCACCCCGTGTTCCGCTCTAAGGCTATTTCTGATATCTTTATGTATGCCATTCTAGTTGCTTTTGTTGCTTTATAATGTAACTTGTTTTTTTCATAGTTATGATCATAATTTACATGCAGTTTCTATTTTATGGGTTTTACTTAAGGTTTTACAAATCTGTGATTCAGATTCACATTATCAATAGACTGACTTGAAGAAGAAGAGGAACTGGAAAATTCTGTTAAAATACCTTCATTTGAATAGGAGTTTTAGAAATAGAATATTTTGAGCAGAAAAAAGGAAGGACATTCATGCCATTTGTTTTATTTTTTAAAAAAATAATCAAAAGATTGAAAGTAATTTTCACTTTCCTTGTGAAACTTTGAGACAGATAAAAATAAAATCAGTAAATAAGTATTGAGCTGACTCATCTAGAGGCTGGTAGGCATTATGATTAATGAAAAGAAATCTGATACAGTCCTTAGCTCAAGGAGTACATCATCTGTTTGGTTGGAAATGATAGAATTGGGGGAAAAAAAAAAAAAAAAACCTCCAGCATCTTTAATAAGATTTGCTTAGCTGTTTAAAATAATAATTAGAAGACATAATAGAAAATGATATTTATTGCTAAACAATGAAAAGTTTGAGTCTGAAATAGGAAAGGTGTTACTCAAATAGATAAGATAAAATTGATCTTAATGGATGAATGGAGACCAGCAGTGACGTGATGCTGGCTGGCATGTTGATAAGAATGAAAGCAGAGAGACCCCAAAAGTATGAAGTATTGCTGCAAATAAGCCTACCATGA
>NW_022436981.1:16394532-16601223 GCF_009761245.1 Sapajus apella | reverse complement strand
GAATTTTCAGTAAAAATGTGAGGCTTTGCATGTCTGCAGAAAACGATCTATTTTTGGTTGATTTCCAAAATTATTTCTGTATGTGTGATTACATCAAACATAGTGTTAGGTATATATCCAGGTTAGAGTTTTAGTTCCTGGAATTGTTATTAAGTAAGCATCCTCTAACCCATCTCTGGGGATAATTTACTACTTTAATGCCATTTATTAAAATTCTTCAGCTCCCTTTGTTATGTATACCAAGCTAATATTCTATTACTTAACAAAACAGAATTGTCCTAGGAGTAGAGACTTTGGATTTGAACTGCTTAGGTTTAAATGTCACCTCTGCCACTTATAATCTGTATGATATGGATTCAGTTGTTAACCTCTCTGTGCCACATTCTAATATTTCATTATAAAGTAATTGCAAACTTACATGGAAATTACAAAAATAAAAAATATTTTATGAGCACCAATATACCCTTTACCCAGATTTATATATTTTAATATATTTGTGGTTTTTTATGAACCATTTGAAGATAAGTTGCATATATCATGACTCTTTGCTCTTAAGTAGGTCAGTGGGTATTATGTAAAAGTAGAGATACTCACTTCTATAGCTACGGTTATCAACCTCAGTCATTTAACTTTGATGCTATACTTTAACCTACCATTCTTAATAGAATTGTATCATTAACAGGATAATATTCTTCATAGTATTTCTTCCTTTATTCAGTACAGCATCTAGCTTGGGACCAAATGATCTGTTGAGGAGTCTCTTCAGCCTCCTTTATCTATAACATTTCTATAGCTTGTCTTTGTCTTCGATGACTGATATTTTTGAAGAATACATTTTATCCCCCCCTCTTTAAATAAAAAGAAACTTCCTTTTTTGTAATTAATATTTTCACTTGAAACTTGTGAGCTTATAATGAGAAACTTCAACACCATGAAAATATCTAGTTTCTCCTAGATTTATCATCCATTGATAATTCCTGTGTTATCTAGTCTTTATTATGAAGATTTAAAAATGATGGTTTTCCAACTATAGCACTCCCTCCACATACACCAGCCAGTCTTCAACATTCTGTTGAAAGCCAGGGTTCTCCCTTTTCTTCCCTCCCTCCCTCCCTACCTCCCTCCCTTCCTTCTTTGCTCCCTCCCTTCTTCCCCTCTTCCCATCCATCCTGTCTTCTCTCCTTCCTTCTTATTTCCTTCTTTCTTTCCTGCCTTTCTTTCTTTTGATATGAGCTCTATTTTTCTATATCTGAAATATATTTCCTAAATTATGTTATGGCATTCCTCGTAGAAGTTACCTTTTTAAATATGTAAAACAAATTGATAGTAACAGTTTTATTAGAATTACAAGACACTTGTCTGACTACACTTTAACTTGGATCAATCAAAGCTAATTGTGTACTAAAGCTTGTCATTTTATGGTATTATTTACAGGAAATATCAAGAGATAATATATAAGTGGAGAAGCATGTCTAAACAATAATTTATAATTACAGTATTTCCTTAACAACAGCTGATCTAGAGGATGTCATTTTTCCTCTGCTATAACTGAACTTCTATTCATTTGTCAGGATAGTCAGTGTGCACTTTTTATTCCCTAGGATTGACTTTTGAAAGTTTTCTGGATAGCAGACCTTTGCCTCTGGAACTATTTCCGTTAATCATCTTAAACCATACAAAAGTATTTTTCGCTAATTTAAGTCTAGTACTCAATGCAAGAAAGAGTGCTACAGTTAATAAAGAAGATAATTAAGAGACAACATGGGGATAAAAGTGGCGCCTTAGTAGATCTTCAGAACATCCTAGGAAGCTGCCTTTTTAAATGTGAACTTTAATTATATAAATTTATATTACTTATTTGAAGCAAGGTTTTTTTTTATGGCAGTTCTCATCATGAATTTAATCATATGTTGAGAATGGAAGAACATGTTCTTTTCCTAAATATGAAAGCGACTTTTCTGAATAATTCCACATAGAAAATAGGCCTTTTATAGAGAAATAGAATACAGTCATGCATTGGTTTTCATCTGGACAGCAAGCTGGTGGGTTTTCAATTATAGTTAAATGGCCGCCTGCATTCCACAAACTATAGGAAGTAAACTTTTTTTGTTAAATTTTATATATTTCCTAAGTTACTTAATATTTATGACTTAAGGGAAGAGAAAAATATACAAATTAATGTTTTCCGAATATTGTATTTTTTAAAAAAAACTTAAGCAGGCTTTAATTATACAATTATCTAGATAAAATTTTTGATACATTAATATGTGTGATTTATGACAAATATCCTTTATAGTGTTCAATAATTTTCCTTAGAAACTGACATTTAAAAATCACTTTCAGGTATCAATATGCTGTTATTATTTTGTAAAGTGTGCCTTAACAGAATACTTTACAAAATCTATCGAAGGAAGCTTATAGAGTCAGACATTCATTAAGGACTTACTGATTTTCTGTACTTTTGATCACTGTGACTATAAATATGGTGAAATGACATGTATATATATCCATAATTATGGCATTTAAGCAGTTGTGGAGCCCCTTTATGAGAGTTTTTACACATTTGACCTATAAATTAATTCAAAGAATTTATATAGAAATGGCCGAATGGACATCGTTTTTTTTTTTAAATTGTACTTTAGGTTCTAGGGTACATGTTCAGATCATGCAGGATTGTTGCATAGGTACATACATGACAATGTGGTTTGTTGCCTCAATCCCCCCGTCACCTATATCTGGCATTTCTCTCCATGTTATCCCTCCCCTGGCTCCCCCAACAGATCTCAGTGTGTGATGTTCCCCTCCCTGTGTCCATGTGTTCTTATTGTTCAACACCTGCCTATGAGTGAGAACATGTAGTGTTTGATTTTCTTCTCTTGTGTCAGTGTGCTGAGAATGATGGTTTCCAGATTCATCCATGTCCCTACAAAGGACACAAACTCATCATTTTTTATGGCTGCAAAGTATTCCATGGTGTATTTGTGCCACATTTTCCTTGTCCAGTCTATCATCTGTGGGCATTTGGGTTCATTCTAGGTCTTTGCTATTGTAAACAGTGTCACTATGAACATACATGTGCATATGTCTTTATGACAGAACAATTTATAATCCTTTGGGTATATACCCAGTAATGAGATTGCTGGGTCAAATGGAATTTCTATTTCTAGGTCCTCCACACTGTCTTCCACAATGGTTGAACTAGTTTACACTCCCACCAACGGTGTAAAAGTGTTCCTATTTCTCCACATCCTCTCCAGCATCTGTTGTCTCCAGATTTTTTAATGATTGGCCTTTTGACTGGCATGAGATGGTATATCAATGTGACTTTGATTTACATGTTTCTAATGACCAGTGATGATGAGCATTTTTTTCATGTTTGTTGGCCTCATATACGTCTTCTTTTGAAAAGTGCGTGTTCATATCCTTCCCCCACTTTTGGATGGGTTTGTTTGTTTTTTTCTTGTAAATCTGTTTTAGTTCTTTGTAGATTCTGCATATTAGCCCTTTGTCAGATGGGTAGATTACAAAAATTTTTTCACATTGAATGAACACCTTTAAAGCATCTTTTGAAACAGATTCTTCAGCACTGAGTTGTGAAAACATTGATTAGCCTCATTACTTTTCCACCAACATTTTGCTGAATATACATCGTCAAAATGTAAAGAATTATTGATCCGAAAATATTACATTTAATAAAATAGCATTTATGCTAGGTTTGTTTTTCTTCTCTCTCTATCCCAGGTGCTTAAATTTAAATGCTCTCATTGTCTTTTGAGCACAGATTTTACTATCTATGTTGGTAGATTTCACTTCTCATGTGGTTGTTTTGCCCTGTTTGCAGTGGCAATGGTATAGCATGTTTACTTTGTAATTGTTTTGTAATACAACTTTTGCCCTTTAGCGTTTTTCTCAAAGCAAAAACAGGCAATTCAACTGAGCTTCCCATGAGTCTTTTGAAGATGAAGATACAATGTCATCGTTAATATCTTCAATATTAACATCTTTGATAATTCGAGGTGGCTTATGCCTATAATTCCAGTACTTTGGGAGGCTGAGGCAGGCAGATCACTTGAGGCCAGGAGTTAGAGACCAGCCTGGCCAACATGGTGAAACCCCATCTCTACTAAAAACACAAAAATTAGGTAGGTGTGGTGGCACACACCTATGGTCCTAATTAGTCTGGAGGGTAAGGTGGGAGAATCTCTTGAACCCAGGAGGCAGAAGTTGCAGTGAGCTGAGATTGCACCACTGCAACTCCGGCCTGGGTGACAGAGTGAGATTCTGTCTCAGAAAAAAAAATGGAAAAATTAAAAAATAAATAAAAGTAAAATAATATTAAAACTGTATTAGGTGTTTTGCTGGGCCCCAGTTTAAAAAAAAAGAACACTACAAGCTGTCCTTTATTGCACTAGTAATTTTACCTAATTCACTTAATTAGCCATGCTCTTGTGTTAGTAACTGTCTCTTTCTTTCCTTCTATTTTTATTTTTGGATTTGTAGAGGTAATGAAAGCTAGAATACTCACAACCTTAGTTTATGCTAATTTAATTAAATTTATCTTGTGACTGCAACTAGGTATAAAGTAGAGCTAACAACTCTAAAGTAGGCTAATAACTGAGAATTATTAATTTATGGGTAACATTTCCTGTTTAGTAATCCTATCTAAAAATAATTTAGAGGCTGAGATTTGAAATGCTTTATTTGTTTTAGAATACTGTTTCATTTAAGGAAAGATAAAACCTCATCTTACAGCCTTCTAAGAAAACTCTTTTTAATTGCTACTAAACTTGATGGATTTTAAAAATGGACATATTCTCTGGAGAGTTCCTTGAATAGAAAATTAATACCTACCTATGGTCTTGTCTTTGACATGCAGAGTGATAGTATTTGTTCCTTGGTATTCTAATCTTTTGCAGTTATTAGTAGAATTAACTGAAATGTAATTGTTATTGTGCAAAACACTTATAGGTTTATCTTTCATAGTGACGATTTCTTTAGGAAGTATGAGCTATCATTTGCTGCCTTTTACAAATGAAGGATATAATGCCTAGAGAACCTAAGATAACACAGTGAGTGAGTGGAGCAGCAAGGTCTGGAATCCAAGTTTGCTGGGCTTAAAAGCCTACATATTAATTAACTTGGATAAGCATAATATGTTTGTGAAATATTTACTGTAGTTGGTTTCTCTATTTAAGGAATACCATTATTACTTTAGTACAATTCTGAAAAATCTCCCTTTTCTCTTCAAAAGCTAAAAATTTCTTGTTTGTGTTAAATAACATGAGATATAATATTATAAGTATATACTCTCTTTGGTGTTAAGTTGGTGCAAAAGTGATGTGGTTTAATGGAAAAACCACATGATTTTTGCACCAACCTAACACCAAAGAGAGTATATACTTCTACTACAGTATATAGGATGTAGCATATAGTATATACTTACATATAGTATATAGTATACAGTATGTAGTATATACTTACATTATAGTGTATACTCTCTTTGGTGTTAATAAT
Source organism: Sapajus apella (assembly GCF_009761245.1). Lineage (NCBI taxonomy): Eukaryota > Metazoa > Chordata > Mammalia > Primates > Cebidae > Sapajus > Sapajus apella. The sequence continues at coordinate 16,595,709 of NW_022436981.1, read as the reverse complement.
AATGTGATTTATACATTAAACAACATTACTTTTGCACCAACCTAACACCTAAGAGAGTATATACTTATACTACATGTTATTTGCTTTCTAAAATTATACTTTAAGTTCTGGGGTATATGTGCAGAACGTACAGGTTGGTTACATAGGTATACACGTGCCATGGTGGTTTGCTGTTACTTACTTTTAATGGCAAAAAATGCAATTACTTTTGCACCATCCTAATAACTTATACTATAATATCTTTGGAAGTAGAACTTAAACTTTATACTAGAGCTATGGCCCTAGTGGGTAGATTTCTAAATGCCCAGAAATGTTAAGTGTAATACTACTGGTAATCCAGGAGTAAGAACAAAGATAATTACTATTTCTCTTTACTTTTAGAGGAAATTTCCTTCCCTTCTACCCCAAGAGAGTTTATGTGAATATATTTGGGAATTGAACAAACCTTGATAGTGAATTCTTGGTAAAATTATTTCAAACATATCTTTTGGCCCAGGATTTAGCAGTCAACACATTTTATATATACAACTTAAAGTAATTTGCCATCAGGTAATTATTCAGTGTTACCACTTTTTATGATTGACTTGCTAAATTTTTGTTTCCTTTATTTAAAAAATTATAACCTTTATATATAATTAGCTTACTTGATTGAAATGAAATCATTACTTATGATAGAGTAATATTTTAACTTACCAAATTAGGAAAAAATAATATCAGAAATCACTAAAATATGTGTGGATATATTTCTCTGAAAGCTTCATTAAAGATACGTAAGGGTCAATATTTCTATTCCTGCTTTGTCAGCATTTGAAAATGGCTCTATGTCTTTATTCCTAAAGCTGACTTTGATTAAATGTCCTATGGACTAAACACTAAAAAGTACTTGTTTCTTTACTTTTGCAGTGCAGGATATAAGTGCAGCAGTAGAAAAGAAAGGAGTGAATGTTTTTCTTATAGAAGTATCTCAGATATATTTTGTCAGAGAAAATAAGTTTTCTGAGATACAAAATCATGTAAGTCCAGCTAGCCTATATAATTTGCTGGCTAATTCAAAAAGACCTTGTCTGTATCCCCTTTTGTAGATACTTTACTGTGATAAGAACCCCTTATTTTAGTATACATTCTTCTGCTTTATTCACTCTTTTATACATAAAACACGGTTAGTATTAGTTTATCTGGATAGCTTTAACATTGATTATATATATGTATATATGTACATACACATATACACACACATAACACACTTATATATATATATATGTAATTGATTACATTAATGTTTCTATGCTGTAGCACTCGTAAAATGCTATATTCTCCTCTTCAGTAGAAAGTCACCTTTACCTTCTTGGTGTGAGCAAGGTTTGCACATGATGCTTCATGGCCCAGGGTTCCACAGCCCTGAGGTTGTGAGGTCCAGATGTTTATTTGGCTGACCCTGCCCATCCTTGTATTTAAAGTCACAAAGCTCCGCAGATACAATGTGAAAACATGGTGGGACTAATGCAAACTGCTCTGTTCCCTAGAGGTGACATTCTAAAGAGCTGAGAGCAGATACAAAAAGGCTTACTTCACAGATCTGTGATAAAGATTTATTGAAACAGATTAAATCTAGTGCTTAATGTATTTCTATTTATCTAATGTTTAATTAGAGCATATTAATATTTACCACATAAGTTCATATATGATGTATATGTAAATAGTATGACACTCTTATTCCTATAAACTGTCTTCAAAGACTGGCATTGGCACACGGTTTCTCCTATTTTATATTTACAATATAGATTGAATCTTTTAAACATATAAACAAACATTGTTTGGGATGATCCTTGCCAATAGTTATTTCAATACTTGCATTTATTTAGGCCCAAACTTTATGGTCAACTAAAATTGCTTGAAGTAGAAACAGAAAGAAAATCAAATTTAATTATTTGATGTCAAGTTTTCAAAAGATTTCAACCGCTGTTTTGAATTTAGGGGAACGACATAATCCACAAAGTTTTTTTTTTGTTTGTTTGTTTGTTTTTTTTTTTTTTTTTTTTTCAGAGTATTGAAGCCAGGATTTTCTTTGCATGAGCTACAAAGGGTTAAAACATTCAATTAAAATTTTCTTTTTAATATATCTGGGCAACAGAGATGACATTCACGAAATTAAAATATTAGAAAGACAACCAGAAAATATGTTGAAAAGTAACAGGGAGACTAGCAGGAACAAAGAGAATGCAGCAAATCTCCTAGGAAGCATTAACATGTTGGAGAGCACTTCTGATTTGCACTTTCCACCTTGTGTTCAGTTATTCTGTAATGAGTCTCCAAAAACTCTTCTAGCAGCATGAGAATATTGGTTCTGTTTTCAGTTTTCTAGTATATAGGGATCTGGGGAATATGCTGTAGAACTCATAAAATACTGTATTTTCCTCCTAAGCAGAAAGTCACCTTTACTTTCTTGATGTGAGCAAGGTTTCCACTTGCTGCTGTGTGGCCCAGGGTAACACAGCCTGAGGTTTGTGAGGTTCAGATGTTTGTTTGTGTGGTCCTGCCCGTTCTTTTTATTGAAGTCACAAACCTCTGCAGATACAATGTGGAAACATGGTGGGACAAATGCAAACAGCTCAGTTCCCTAGAGGTGACATTTGGAAGACCTAAGGGTAGATACAAAAAGGCTTACTTCGCAGATCTCTGATAAAGATTTATTGAAACAGATTAAATCTATTGCTTAATCTGTTTCTATTTCTCAGCCTACAGTAGGACCCTGGGTTGGTACTATGGTGACTCAGTTCACCTGTCTACAAAGAAGATGTCAAAAAATGAAAAAAAAAATTAAATATCTGAGCTATGCTTCCCCGAAGATCTAGCCCATTGTCTTTAATCTCAGGATATTCTTTTAATTACTACTTAACAATACCCATGAGCTTTCTTTGTTATGTCATAATGTTAACACTTGTTACTCCTCTCTTATCTCTATTCTCTTTGTTTTTTTAAAGCAGAACTAGGACCATGGAGAGGCGCTATAGGCAGGTGAATTTAAATTTCTTTTACATTCTTTTTAAAAAGGATAACATTTAACAATGGGAAGAGTCATTTAAAAATAGGCAAGTTTCATTCAATTTTCATGGAACTTATGATATTTATGATATATAAATACTCTTTCTAAGTATAGAGAAATACAAAAATATCTCAGCTTTTATTTATGATAGCTAGCAAAACCTAACACAAACTGATAAAGCAAACAAAGCAAAAATCTAATAATTTCATGTGTAAATTTAGATACAAAAACCCTACATAGACTATTAGCAAGCTCAGCAATGTTTTTAAAAGTAGCAGATGACAGGAGCAGGCAATGTTTTTTTTCTTTTCGTTTTATTCTAAGACTGGCAGCATGCCTCAATATTAGAAATATGATTCATAAAATTTGTCACACTAATTGATTAAAGAGGAAAATAATACTTGAGGTTCTCTCGGAAATTCCATAAAAGATATGAAAATCGAATGGATTTTTAGTACCCTGTGTGTAGGATGCTTCCTTAATCTGTTAAAGATTCACAGCCTCCATTTAGTGAATATCTGCTGTTATCAGGCTCTCGGGTTGGCATGTGTCATACCTCCTAACACATCCTCTCAGCAGCTCTGCAGTGTTGGTGATGACATCTTCACTTTGTAGATGAAGCACCAAAGGATTATAAACTGAGAACTGGTTTTTGAAGCCTCATAATCTGACTAAAACCACATGCTTTTCCTAGTAGTTCCTTATTACAGCAATTCTCTTTTCTTGCAGTTATTTACAGTTTTTCCTAGTATAATTGTTGTGTTTTTTATATAGTTATGATGCATTACTTTTGAGTCTACTTCATACTATCATTTTTGTTCATACTTCAGAGTAAATGTGATATATAAAGTAATCATCCTGGAGGGTGGGCATCTTAACACATCGCATGTCTGTAATTGGCTTAAAAGCCAGACTAGCAATGTGATCATTTCAATTTTAGATTTCTGTGTTGACGCTACTGACTCTTAGGGTGTCTACTGTATGGGTCAATTTCAAATGTATAATGAAATAATATTTGCATTATACATTTGAAATTGACCCATGAGTACCTATAAACTGCACCTTGTCAGTATTCATCAAGAGGTTCACTGACCATTATAGAAGAAGCATATAGAAACTCACCATTATAGAAGCATATAGAAATAATATGTACTCCCTGGAAAACATTAGCATTTTCACAACAAATATTCTATTAATTTGTATATATTGTATTTCTAGAGCAACTTGCGCTGTGCCCAAACATGTAACACTGAGCTTTGTAGTCAGGCCACTGTGTGACTTCCTTTAAACTTCAGACACAGAGGTAAACTGATGCAAAGCTTATCGAAAGGGAAAGTGTTGCTGAAAAAAAAAATGGTCTGAGTATACACACTGTTACTTTCATACATTCTGTGAATGTTATGGTTGTGGCACCTGACAAAGTGTATAATAGCAAAAAGGCATGTCCTGCAGTCCTAACGTGTGGGCCAGATTTGGATTGGATTTTAAATTGTGTCAGTGCCATAAGGGCAGATGTCTTTAAAGAAACAAGAAAAACATCAGTTTTGAAAGAGATTACCTTGTTCGGTTCTCCACTTGTAAGGATGTAATTTTTAGAAGAAAATATTTTTCTTTTTTCTTCAGTGCAACTGAAGACTGTATTTTAGAATAAAATTTAGTTAACTCCTAGAGGAAAAAGAACCACCTTTTTAAAAAAAAAAAAAATTAAGACTTTTCTTGTTTGCTGTATTACCAATGGTTCTCCTTTTCAAATTCAATAAATACCATTCATCTAAAGTATTGGTTTTCATCCTGGGTAATATTGTCCCCAGGGGGCATTTGGCAATGCCTGAAGACTATTTTGCTTGTCACAACAGGGGAAGGTTACTGATGTCAGTGAGTGGATGCCAGGGATGCTGCTAAATATCCTGTAATGCGCAGAATAGCCACCATGACAAAAATTACCTGCCCTGAAATGTCAGTAATTGAGAAACCTTGCTCAAAAATGTATTCTTTGTTTTTAGTAAGTAGAATAAAAGATGTCATCAAGAAAAATGAATAACCCGACTTCAAGATTTTGATAGTCAGGGCTGCTTTAGGCTGATATGGATAGAATGTTCTCTAAATTAAAACTCCTGCAGAATGGCTTACATGTTTGGACGGGGTTCTTAAGTCTGTAAACATGATTGTATCCTCTTTACCCGTGGCGGTCTTTCTCTTGGAATGCCAAGTCCAGTGTAAATTTTAATAATAAGATGCTAAATACCTGTTTTTCTTGTTTGAAATAAACTAAAAAGAGTGTAATGTCATTTGATAAAGACTACAAAGTAGAAGTCTTCAAAAAGTCTGTAAGTTAGGACAATCTAAACTCTCTGATGTTGAAATGCTACAAGATGGCATTTGGGAGATCTTTCCCAGCCATTTTCCAAAAAAAGAACACCACTTCTGGAGATCAGAAGACCAATACAGCAAAACTTTATTTTCAGAGTCAGACTGTATGCATATTATATGTATAATACCCATTTGCCCTTGTGCTGTACTTGACTCACAAATCTTGAATCCTGGATAACCATGATAATTATTGCTAACATTTTCTGAGCAATAACTATGTTCCAAGCATCATGCCAAATGCTTTATTATCCCTGCGTTCAAGTAAAACTTAAACCTGAAGTATTTCAGTAATTTATTTAAAGTTACTCTTTTAGTTAATGGTGGAACTGAGAGTCAAACCATCTGGTTCTAGACCTGAACTCTTATCCACGATGCTGTGCTGTGCTATCAACACACTGATCCAGGATAACTGAGCATTGCTGGGAGAAAAAAACATCATCTAAAACTATGTGGAATAGTACAAGTGTAAATGTATTTTTTAACCACAGCTGGTTTCCTTAGTAATCAATTTATTTTATTATTTTCTTCTATTTCAAATGAGCTGTTTAATGCTTTCAACACTTTCTTCAAGTTTATCTTGGGATTCTTACTTCAAATTAATGACCTTGTATATTTTCTCATAGAAAAAAAGAAGAGAAAAACACATTTATTGTTGTTTTTAAAGCTAATTCTTGCAGAGAACCTTATTCTGCATCCTTATGTGGTGTGTAGTTTCACTGTCATTGAAGTTTTCCTCATTAAGATACCACAAATATAATAAGAAGCTAATAAAGCTTAAGGTTCACAGTCTCTTTTCCATGCTTTTTTTAAGAGGCACTAGGAGAGCCCCTAGTGATGTGTTTGCACAACTTTATGATTTTATAAATTTTTCAAAATATAGTTTACTTTATTCTTTCCAGATTTAAAAATTTTTGAAACACTTCAAATGGAGAAAGAATTAGTAACAAAACACCCATGTAAAGGGAAGAGGTGCTGATCTAATTTTCTTTAGAAATAAGTGCAGTCTGTAAGATTAAAGGCAGAAGGAACTGCAAATTAGCATTGTGCTCTGTTGATAAAGTTGTGTCCTATGGAGATATAGGTCAACAGTTATGAAACCACTGTATATGTATACTGAAGTTGAAAAATGAATTAAATCTTTGATGAATGGTAGAATTGAAAAGGGAAGTTACAGACAACAGAGGGAAGACAACTAGAATAATTTCGTGGTAAAGGTTTTGCGTTAAAGACATTCATATGAGCTCACGTTTAGCCATATATATATAAATACACATATATATGTGTGCACATATGTATATATGTAGATAGTGTGTGTATATGTATTACATCTATGTGTATATATAGTCACAGATATTTATAAATATTATATATCCAATTGTATGGACACAATTAGTGTACACCTACTTATTTCCTTGTTCTTTCAGCTCAACTAGCCCGCAAGGAATGACACCCCAAGAGCAACAAACATACCCATTACCCATATCTTAATTTTTGCTAAACTTCTCTTGAAAAGGATTCAGGGTGTTTTGAAAAATGGCTGAGGTTGGACTGGGTAGAATGTATACAAGATGAGTCTGAACATCCTTTAGTACTAGCAAGTAAGGAATTTCCCAAAACAAAACACTCACAGTGATGGAGTGTGTCAGAAGTACACAGGAGCCTCCTGAGAGAACTCCCAGTGGCAAATCTGGAGCAACTTGAGTAAGAAAACAAATAAAGCATTATTGGATTATAACCCAAAATATAATGTATCAGTGATGGTTCATTAACTGTGACAAATGTATCATACTAATGTAAGATGTTAGGAGCAGCTGGTATGTGATATGTGGGAATTCTGTACTGTCTTCACAACTTTTCTGTACTGTGTATTCTGAAATAATATATTTTTTTTAAGTATAAGGCCTGGTGTGGTGGCTCAGGCCTGTAATCCCAGCACTTTGGGAGGCCCAGGTGGGAAAAACACCTGAGGTTAGGAGTTCAAGACCAGCCTGGCCAACATGGTAAAACCCCATCTCTACTAAAAATACAAAAATTAGCCAGGCATGGTAGCAGGTGCCTGTAATCCCAGCTACTCAGAAGGCTGAGGCACAAGAATTGCTTGAACCCAGGAGACAGTGGTTGCAGTGACCTGAGATCCTGCTACTGAGCAAGGCCCACAGAGCAAGACTCAGTCTCCTCCCACCTCCAGAAAAAAAAAACTTCAAGAAACATCTACCTTCTAGGGTTTTTATGGTGTTAGGTCTTATGTTTAAGCCTTTAATCCATCTGGAGTTAATTTTAGTGTAAGGTGTCAGGAAGGTGTCCAGTTTCTGCTTTCTGCACATGGCTAGCCAGTTTTCCCAACACCATTTCTTAAACAAGGAATCCTTTCCCTATTACTTGTTTTTGTGAGGTTTGTCAAAGATCATATGGTTGTAGATGTGTGGCGTTTCCTCCAAGGCCTCTGTTCTGTTCCATTGTTCTATATCTCTGTTTCGGTACCAGTACCATGCTGTTTTGATTACTGTAGCCTTGTAGTATAGTTTGAAGTCAGGTAGCATGATGCCTCTGGCTTTATTCTTTTTGATTAGGATTGTCTTGGCTATGTGGGCTCTCTTTTGGTTACATATGAAGTTTAAGGTGATATTTTTCCAGTTCTGTGAAGAAGGTCATTGATAGCTTGATGGGAATAGCATTGAATCTATAAATTACTTTGGGCAGTATGGCCATTTTCACAACATTGATTCTTCCTATCCATGAGCATGGAATATTTTTCCAACTATTTGTGTCCTCTCTTATTTCCTTGAGCAGTGGTTTGTAGTTCTCCTTGCAGAGGTCCTTTATATCTTTTGTTAGTTGTATTCCTAGGTATTTTATTCTCTTTGTAGCAATTGTAAATGGTAGTTCATTCTTGATTTGGCTCTCTGTCTGTCTGTTATTGGTGTATAGGAATGCTTGTGATTTTTGTACATTGATTTTGTATCCTGAGACTTTGCTGAAGTTGCTTATCAGTTTCAGGAGATTCTGGGCTGAGATGATTGGGTCTTCTAAATATACAATCATGTCATCTGCAAATAGAGACAATTTGACTTCCTCCTTTCCTAATTTGATACCCTTTATTCCTTTTCTTGCCTGATTGCTCTGGCTAGAACTTTCAATATTATATTGAATAGGAGTGGTGAGATAGGGCATCCTTGTCTAGTGCCAGATTTCAAAGGGAGTGCTTCCAGTTTTTTCCCATTCAGCATGATATTGGCTGTGGGTTTGTCTTAAATAGCTTCATTTTGAGATATGTTCCATTGATATCTAGTTTATTGCAAGTTTTTAGCATAAAAGGCTGTTGAATTTTGTTAAAGGCCTTCTCTGCATCTATTGAGATAATTGTGTAATTTTTGTCTTTGGTTCTGTTTATGTGGTGGATTATGTTTATAGAGTTGCATATGTTGAACCAACCTTGTATCCCTGGGATAAAGCCTATTTGATTGTGATGGATAAGCTGTTTGAGTTGCTGTTGCAATAGATTTGCCAGTATTTTATTGAAGATTTTTGCATCGATGTTTATCATGGATATAGGCCTGAAGTTTTTATTTGTTGAATCCTTCCAGGTTTTGGTATCAGGATGATGTTGGTCTCAGAAAATGATTTGGGACGGATTCCCTCTTTTTGGATTGTTTAGAATAGTTTCAGAAGGAGTGGTACCAGCTCCTCTTTTTACATCTGGTATAATTAGGCTGTGAACCCTTCTGAACCTGGATGTTTTTTGGTTGGTAGGATATTAATTGCTGCCTCAACTTCAACCCTTGTTATTGGTCTTTTCAGGGTTTCAACTTCTTCCTAGTTTAGTCTTCGGAGGGTGCGAGTGTCCAGGATTGTATCCATTTCTTCCAGGTTTACTGGTTTATGTACATAGAGTTGTTTGTAGAAATCTCTGATGGTAGTTTGTATTTCTGTGAAATCAGTGGTGATATCCTCTTTATCATTTTTTATTGCATCTATTTGATTCTTCCCTCTTTTCTTTTTTATTTATCTGGCTAGCAGTCTGTCTATTTTGTGGATCTTTAAAATAAAAAAAAACAGCTCCTGGATTTACTGATTTTTTTGAAGGGCTTTTTGTGTCTCTATCTCCTTCAGTTCTGCTCTGATCTTAAGTATTTCTTGTCTTCTGTTGGCTTTTGAGTTTTTTTGATCTTGCTCCTCTAGCTCTTTCAATTTTGATGATAGGGTGTCAGTTTTAGATCTTTCCTCGCTTCTCATGTGGACATTTAGTGCTATAAATTTCCCTCTAAGCACTGCTTTAAATGTGTCCCAGAGATTCCGGTATGTTGTATCTTTGTTCTCATTGGTTTTGAAGAACGTCTTTTTTTCTGCCTTTATTTCATTGTTTATCCAGTTGACATTCAGGAGCCAGTTGTTCAGTTTTCATGAAGTTGTGTGGTTTTGAGTTAGTTTCTTAATCCTGAGATCTAATTTGTTTGCACTGTGATCTGTGAGACTGTTGGCTATGATTTCCTTTCTTCTACATATGCTGAGGAGTGATTTACTTCCAATTATGTGGTCAATTTTAGAGTAGGTGTTGTTTTGCTGAGAAAAATGTATATTCTGTGGATTTAGGGTAGAGAATTCTGTAGATGTCTATTAGGTGTGCTTGGTCCACATCTGAGTTCAAGTCCTGGATATCCTTGCTAATTTTCTGTCTCATTGATCTGTCTAAGAAAACCTAGGCACAACTATTCAGGATGTAGGCATAGGCAAGGACTTTATGACTAAAACACCAAAAGCATTGACAACAAAAGCCAAAATAGACAAATGGGATCTAATTAAGCTTAGAGCTTCTGTACAGCAAAAGAAACAATCATTAGAGTGAACCGACAACCAACAAAATGGGAAAAAATTTTTGCAATCTACCCATCTGACAAAGGGCTAATATCCAGAATCTACAAAGAACTAAAACAGATTTACAAAAAAACAAACTGATTCGAAAGTGGGAGAAGGATATGAACAGACACTTTTCAAAAGAAGACATCTATAAGGCCAACAACCATATGAAAAAATGCTCATTGTCACTGGTCATCAGCGAAATGCAAATCAAAACCACATTGAGCTACCACCTCACGCCAGTTAGAATAGTGATTATTAAGAAATCTGGAGACAACAGGTGCTAGAGAGGATGTGGAGAAACAGGAACACTTTTTACACTGTTGGTGGGAGTGTAAATTAGTTCAGCCATTGTTGAAGACAGTGTGGCAATTCCTCAAGGACCTAGAACTAGAAATACCATTTGACCCAGCAATCCCATTACTGGGTATATATCCGAAGGATTATAAATTGTTCTTTTATAAAGACACATGCACACATATGTTCATTGCAGCACTGTTTGCAATAGCAAAGACCTGGAACCAACCCAAATGCCCATCAATGATAGACTGGATAAGGAAAATGTGGCACATATACACCATGAAATACTGTGCAGCCATAAAAAACGATGAATTCATGTTCTTTGTAGGGACTTGGATGGATCTGGAAACCATCATTCTCAGCAAACTGACACTAGAACAGAAAATCAAACACTGTATGTCTCACTCATAGGCGGTTGTTGAACAGTGAGAACACATGGACACGTGGAGGGGAGCATCACACACTGGGGTCTGTTGGGGGGGGCTAAGGGAAGGACAGTGGGGGATGGGGAGGATGGGGAGAGATAACATGGGGAGAAATGCCAGATATAGGTGGCGGGGAGAAGGAGTCAGCAAACCAGATATCCATGTATGTACCCATGCAACAATCCTGCATGATCTGTATATGTACCCTAGAACCTAAAATACAATAAAAAAAAAAAAAAGAAAAAAGAAATATTCACCTCCTGTCATCTAAATTGACAGTACGCCACTTTTTTTTTTTTTTTTTTTTTTTTGCCACAAGCACACTTGTGTTTTATTGTTATTTTTATTTTTTATTCTTTTATTGATATGGGAGTCTCACTCTGTCACCCAGGCTGGAGTGTAGTGGTGCGATCTCAGCTCACAGCAACTTCTACCTCCCAGGTTCAGGCAATTCTCTTGCCTCAGCCTCCTGAATAGCTGGGATTACAGGCATGTGCCACAACTCCTGGCTAAGTTTTGTATTTTTAGCAGATATGGGGTTTCACCATGTTGGCAAGTCTGGTCTTGAACTCTTGACCTCAAGTGATCGCCTGCCTCAGCCTCGGAAAGTGCTGGGATTATAGAGGTGAGCCACTGTGCTCAGCCACGCTCATGTTTTCAATGTGTGTAAATGTTTTTGCAAACCACTTGAAATTAGGTTACAGACATCAAGACAATTTCACCCCTACTCTAAGCATTGCATTATGTATTTCTGAGAATGAAGACATTCTCGTATATAGCAATCTACTATAATAGCCAAGAAATTCAACATTGATTAATAATACTTAATTTATATAGTCCATTTTTAAGAATCAGGTTTGACACAAGATTTACATATTACATTGGGATGTCATGTCTCTTTAGTCCCATCCATTCTATGAGTTCCATAACTTATTTGTCTTTCAGTTCAGTCTAGTTATGTTACAGCGTCACTGCATTGCTTAGATTGTTTTCTCATTATTAGATTCAGGTTAAACATTTTTGGATAATGTATTATAGAAGACGCATAAATCTCCCATGACGTCACATGAGAAGGTGCATTATTTCCATGTGGCCTGTTATTTCTCCTGCTAAGCTGGTTTACTTGGTTAAGGTGGTACAGACATATCAATTAAAAAAAATTAAAAATTTTCCCACTGTAATAAATAAATAATCTGTGGACTGTAGTTTGAAACTGTACTCAAATATATATATACTTAAATATATATGTAACTTTTCTTAAAAACCTTTCACCCAGTGTTCTTAGCATCCATCAATGGTGATTGCCTGAGTTATTATTTTAAGGTTTGAATATGGGAACTTAATAATTATATATTTTCACATTTATGATCTTGAATTATTGTCTAAATAAGAGTTTTTTTCCCTCCAAAACTAACTTTAGTCATTATGTATTTTCTCAGAAAATATAGTTTTATTTTACAAATAGGTATTCTGTTAAACATAATATGTTTAGGTCATAAGAAAGGAAAGGAAAAAGGGAATAACATGTTTGAATTACAATAAACAAACAAAGAAAACTTCTGAAAACAGTTTGGGAGTTTCTTAGGAAGTTAAAAATATACCTATATAAGACAGAGTCACACACTCTGCACTCTTTCTCCTTCTCAGGCTTCTTGTGGGAGAATAATAACAGGCAGCACTAACTGACAACCTTGTACACAAAGATGCATATTTTTTTCATACAAAATATTAATAAACTACTGTGAAAATAATGTATGCTAGACTATGTGGACATATAAATTAATATATACTAAATGAAACTTACATCTAAAAAACTAGATAATTTTTTAAAATATATTTTTTGTTATACTTTAGGTTTTGGGGTACATATGCAGAACATGCAGGACTGTTGCATAGGTACATACATGGCAACGTGGTTTGCTGCCTCCATCCCCCCTGTCACCTATAGCTGGCATTTCTCCCTATGTTATCCCTCCCTGACCTCCCTACCTCCGCTGTCCCTCCACTAGTCCCCCACAGCAGACCCCAATGTGTCATGCTTCCCTCTCTATGTCCATGTGTTCTCATTGTTCAACACCCGCCTATGAGTGAGAACGTGCGGTGTTTGCTTTTCTGTTCTGGTGTCAGTTTGCTGAGAATGATGTTTTCTAAATTCTTCCATGTCCCTAAAAGGGCATGAACTCATCATTTTTTATGGCTGCGTAGTATTCCATAATGTTTATGTGCCACGTCTCTTTGCTCTTACCAAGAAACTCTATCAATATTTTTCTTGATGTGAGACACAGCAATGATGGCATAAGGTTGATTTCCAGATGTGGTGTACATTTTCCCTCTAGTGGAAAGGAGTGATATATTTTCTCATTCCTTTTCATTGCCCTGTGCATATTATAAAATACTTCCATAATATCAGTCTAATATTTTTATATCTAGGCAAAACACCTGATTTCCAAAGTGGCCAGACATTTATTGTGTTTCACCCATCATATTTCTACTTTTCGATAACATTATACAAACAAAATTCAAACCAGAACTCTTTTAGACACCTGCATATCCAATTATGGATTTGGATCCTGATAAGGATTAGGATTTTCAGTAGGTGATATATTAAAATTAATTCTTTTTGAGACTAGTGAGTAGTTGTTGGACTTATTTGTTCCTGACTTGTCTAAAACTATGTAAAACAATAGACCACTCACACAGGACACTTGCCTTTATATAACACAACGTATAATTGTGATTTAGTAAATCCACTGCACAGCCATTATGAATTTTTTCATTAGATACAGGTTGTGAAATTCAAAGAAATACATCTCTTAGAGTCTATCTCTTTTTAACACTTTCTTTAAAAATAATTATGCTTATGTAATTGTATAGTTTTTTGCATATAAAAAACACATGTAATACAATGGCAATCTGGAAAACAAACAAAGTGAGCCACCTTGCGTCATTTAGAGAGGAAGTAAGCCATCATATGAAAGTCATAGGCTCCAAGTATAACACCATAATTCAGGACAAGATAGTTATTGAAGCTCAAAAATGGATCCTGAGTCATCAAATAATCTCTTTTGATAGTGAGAAACTTCTAAAATTGTTCTTTTGTATTAAAAAAGAAGATAATTCTAAATGATGCATTTCTTGAGGATTTTCCAAATAAGCTTATTTGTTAATGTACATTTCTGTAAATCTTTAGGCACTGTCAATTACGATAAGCACTTGTTTAGCATCATGCCATCTTATCAATGTAGTAATATACCTAACAATGTATTAGATACTTTTTCTGTGTCAATTTTTAAGCATTTTACATCTATTTTCTTTTTTTAATTATTAGAATAAACATTTGAAAAATGTACTATTACTGTCCCCATATTATTGAAAAGCAAACTGAGGCACAGAGAACAAAAGCTAATGAGATAAGTCTAGTGTTAGAACTCATATTTACAGTATTTTTGTATGAGATTGCCTTATTCTTTTAAATACTTGTTGGTGAGTTTCTGTGGAGGTCCTGATGCTCCCCATTCTCAAAAATATATAAAATTATTCTGCTAATAGATTATTTTTAATATTATAGTTATATGTGTACATACCTAAAACCCTCTTATTCTCTGGTAAAATTATGTTGTAAATACTGAAAATCAGAAAAATAGAACTTTTTCATTAATTCTTTTAATTTCTCTTGTTTTAGTATACTGCTAGATAAGACTTTGAGATCAAACTATTAATGTTTACTGATTAATCTGAAGATTTTTTCACCACTAAAGCTATGTGAGCTATGTGCATAGAACATGATATTAATGAAGCTTTCAAAAGAAAACAAAAATCCCTCCTCTATTGTTAAAATATAGAGGGTGCTACCAGCTCCTCTTTGTAGCTTTGGTAGAATTTGGCTGTGAACCTGTCTGGTCTCAGACTTTTTTATTTATTTATTTATTTATTTATTTTATTGGTAGGCTATTAATTGCTGCCTCAACTTCAGACCTTGTTATTGGTCTATTCAGGAATTCAGCTTCTTCCTGGTTTAGTCTTGGGAGGGTGTAACTGTCCAGAAATTGATCCATTTCTTCTAGATTTACTGGATTAAATGCATAAAGTGTTTGTAGTAATCTCTAATGGTAGTTTGTATTTCTGTGGAATTGGCGTTGATATTCCCCTTATCATTTTTTGTTGCATTTATTTGATTGTTCGCTCTTTTGTTCTTTCTTAGTCTGGCTAGAGGTGTATCTATTTTGTTGATCTTTTCAAAAAATCAGCTTCTGGATTCACTGATATTTTTGAAGGAATTTTTGTGTCTCTGTCTCCTTCGGTTCTGCTCTGGTCTCATATTCTCACTCATAAGTGGGTGTTGAACAATGAGGATTCATGGACACTGGGAGGGGAACATCACATACTGGGGCTTGTTGCGTGTGTGGGGGGGTTAGGGGAGGGATAGAAGAGAGTTGGGGGATTGGGGAAGGATAGCATTAGGAGAAATGCCTAATATAGATAATGGGGGAATGGATGCAGCAAACCACCAAGGCATGTGTATACGTATGTAACAAACCTGCACATTGTGCACATGTGCCCCAGAACTTAAAGTATAATTTAAAAAAAGAAAAAGAAAAATAAGCTTACAAAAAAAACTAGAAGGAGTGCTAAATAATAAGCAGTTTATAAAGAACTCTAATATATAATGTAGTATATTTGTGGTGTGTCACAAATAATTAGCAATCAAGAAAATTATTTTGAAAATGAATTAGTGGCCTATGCCAAGACCATGAACAATTTTGATTTTGATTTTCATTAAGCAAATTCCATAAACATAAATAGACTATTGAAAGAAATTAGAGTTGATCAAATTTTCTTCCTCCAGAATAAAATATTGTATTTGTGACAGAAAATGTGATTTACCTGAGATTATAATGCCAGTTAATATTAAATTGAAATGTATAATCTGTTGCTTCTGTACGTTCATAAATTATTTTCAATGTAATTAACATGGACTTTATATTTATAAATCTCCAGATTATACCATGGAAGAGTTGTGATTTGTTCTTTATTTTGGAGAAGTAAATGGTGCCAAGGAAGGGAAACACTTTGCTGATATCCCCATTGATTTTATTAACTTTTAAATGGACTCAGAATTTTTTTTATTTTCATCTTTTAAATGGATAAATACTGAAAATATTGTAGTATTACATCAGGTTGTCAGGAAATTCTGAATTTTCCACTGCCTTTTTGGGACAGACTTTAAAAATTTTCAGTGAGAAAGCACAGGATAAATGCACATAATATCTGATCTCAGAGGAAATAAATATAATTCTGGGAACAGAAGATAAAATTAAAAGCAAACAAAATTCTCTGTAATAATTAAACTCAGAAAGGTGTGAAAAGATAATTTGAGTTTTGGTTTCAAGTTTGCTAAAATACATACAGAATGCAGCTGGTAAATAGGTGGGTTACAAAACTAATATGTGGGAGGAGAAAGTATCTGTCTGGCAGCATTTGGAAGGTTGTGGTACCAGTCAATTGAAGATTAAGATCTAGCAGTATATCTCTAGAGGCAATGGAGAGATAAATATGAAACAGAGTTCAGAGCATAAAGAAAACAGTCTTCCTTCCCTGCTTCCTTCCTTCCTTCCTTCCTTCCTTCCTTCCTTCCTTCCTTCCTTCCTTCCTTCCTTCCTTCTTTCTTTCTTTCTTTCTTTTTTTTTTGACAGAGTCTTGCTTTGTCACCAGGATGGAGTGCAGTGGCACAATCTCAGCTCACTACAACCTCCGCCACCTGAGTTCAAGGGATTCTTCTCCCTCAGCCTCCCGAGTAGCTGGGACCACAGCTGTGCCACCATACCTGGCTAATTTTTGTATTTTTAGTAGAGATGTTGGCCAGAATGGTCTTGATCTCTTGACCTCGTGATCTGCCCATCTCGGCCTCCCAAAGTGCTGGGATTACAGGCGTGAGCCACCACGCCTGACTGAAAACAGCATTTCTTAAACAATTTGCCATCCCATGTATCAAGTGTTTGATCAACTTTAAACTGAAAACCTAAAATAGAAATAAATCATGTAAACATTAGTCCAGTGTTTCCTTATTTTTAGCTGGCTCAAAAAAAGCCTAAAGTAAATGGAAACATCTCAGTTTATAAAAACATGTTCTATCATTTCACATAATAAGTTTCGTAATTTTTATTCATTTTTTATTATAAACAAAATAACTTAAAAATAAGATATACTAACATTTTAAATATTATAATTTTTATAGTTTAAAATTTTGTTTTAGTTGAGTTTTGGTGAAGAAGGGGAACCTCATGAAACTTACTCTGACTTAGAAGCTCAGTTTTAATCTTTGTAAAATCTACTTAAGCTGTAGAGATAGCACTGTAATATTATAGATAATGATTGTGTGGTGGTGTCAGAAGTGCTTCTGGATGATTTCTTTTTAAGTACTCCTAGGAGCTGGCCACCATTCACTGCCCAAGACAAGCAGTGAGGTAGTCAGTGTTAAATGGACATTAGGTATTTGATGACGTTAAGGCCTATTCTCTCTATCAAACTTGCGCAGACTACTCTGAGGCTATTGAGTTAGAAACTTTTCATACTAGCATTCTTCACCTTATTACAACATTTTTATATTTTTAAAACAGTATTTTTAAAACCATTGTTATTTTTTTATGTTCCAGGTTGAAGTATGATGAAAAATATTGGATATAATGAAATGATATTTGTCATTTTCATCATTGTGTGTGCATTTTCTGGCATATAAAAAGTTCTCATTAAATATTTCTGATTGACTGAATAAATTACTTTCATTCAAATTGACCTTTCATATGCAGCATGCTTAATCTTTATAACAGAATTATGCTGTAATTAGTAATATACTTACATTGCACACAGGGAGAGAAAGATTAGATTACTTTTCCAAGGTGACCCAACTAGTATGTAGTAAACTAGAACTCAAATTTGTTTTCTTCCAACCATAGGTGCTAGTTTGGGAGATGTTTTTACCTTGATCATTTCAAAGCGTAGAGGGGTGCTATTTTTGGAGAATCCTGGAAAGATCCAAAAGGGATTTTATTTCATTATTATTATAGGCAGTTGTCAATCTGGAATTTATTTTCTGAACATATTGCTTTTATTGACCAGTTTTTTAAACAGAAATACTACTTGACACAGAAACCCCATTACTGCATATGTACTCAGAAAATATAAATCATTGTATCATCAAGACACATGCACACATATGTTCCTCATGGCAGTATTCACAATAGCAAATACATGGAATCAACCTGAATTCCCATCAGTGGTAGACTGGATGAAGAAAATATGGTACATATACACCATGGAATATTATGCAGCCATAAAAATGAGATCATATCCTTTGCAGGAACATTGATGGAGCTAGAGGCCATTATGCTTACAAAACTAACACAGAAACAGAAACTCAAATACTACATGTTCTCACTTATAAGTGGGAGATAAAGGATGAGAACACACGAACACATAGAAGGGAACAACGTACATTGGATCTATCAGAGGGTGGAGGGAGGGAGAAAGGAAAGGATCAGGAAAAATAACTAATGTGTACCAGGCTTAAAAATAACTAACGTGTACCTGGGTGATGAAATAATCTGTACAACAAACCCCTATAACACAAGTTTATATATATAAAGCAAACCTGCACATATACCCCTGAACTCAAAAGTTAAATTTAAAAAAATCAGTTTTTGTTAACTATGCTATGCTTAAAACAACTTACGTTAAATCTTCTTTAAATGTTAAAAGCTTAACATTTAACTGTATTGATTAGATATGAGAAGTTAAATCTTTTGTTTCTGTGAAATGAATGTGATATTGACAGCTTTTAATGAGAACCATTAAATTTCCATTTTACGCCTTCAAGAGTTAGAAACATTCAGACAATCATGGTGTGAGGTCTAGGAGAAGGAGACTATTTGTTGGATGTGTATTTTACCCACTTACTCATTATGCCTTCATTCCTTCCAATGGAAGCCAGATTTTCCTCTGGCATCTGAGCCTCCTTCACACAGCTTTGTGGTTTTGAGTAAGCTACCCTCTTCCTAGCTTCAAGGGTGGATCCCAATTAGTCTAAGTTAACTACCATATGACAATTTTTAAGCAACTATAGGAAACTTAATATTGTCCATTGAGACTAAATGGAAGGACTTATGGCTATGGTTCAAAGATTGATTTCTTTCTCCTTGGGTAAGATGTGACAGAGGGCTATAACGGTACGTGCTACTCTTTGGTTGAGCGTCAGAGCAAGGAGAATCAAGGTCTCTTTGCTCTTGTTCTACTTTGTTGGTGGCTTTTACTTCCCTAGTGGTTTGCCTCAATTCTAGGCTTCTTAAAATGTCAAATAATTAATTACAATTTTGAAGCCATTTTGAGCTTGTTTTTTGTTACTTGCAGTTAAAACCAACTTAACTGTCCCCTTCAAAGACATTTCGAGAGAGTTTCACAATAGAAAAAAATGGACAAAAGAAGATAATAATTTGTTTACTTGGCTATGTATAGGGATATGTGTAATAAAGTATTAGGCACAGCATAGTCACTGGGTTTCAGGTTTGTGTATTTCAGGTATAGTTGCATAATTTAAATAGCATGTGTGTGTATTTCAGCTATGTGGTTGTGTGTATTTCAGGTGTATTATTTTTTCCATTGGGGAAGTGACTGGTACCTTTTCCTGTTTTGAACTTACTTCCTTAGAATTATTCCATAATTGAGTAATGGTATGGTCAAAAATATAATGTTTATTCTATACATAATGGGATTAGGTAGGATGAAAATCATTCTCAATTACATGAGGAGAGGACAATTAAACTTATTTTCTGAGGTTTATTCATTCAATAGTTATTTGTAAAGTGACAATTACATACCAGGCAATATTTTGAGCAATGGGAGTATAGATCTCAGCAAAACAGAGTTCTTTCTTTCATGGGGCTTCTAAGTATACATACCTAACATATTGTCATATTACAGTGTTATTATATCTCTACTGTTCATGTAAGTTTGAAAGTTGTGTAAATAAAAAGCAAAAAAGTTCTAAGAATAATTACCTTTTCCAATAATTTGCTTTTTCATCAATAAAAATGACAGTGTAACTCAGGTTTAATACTGCCCTCAAAGAATACAGCAAATGAGTAACATTAGATAGGCACATTATTTCATAACATATTAAACCAGGAAACTCTGTTTAGATTTATTTCTATGAAATATGGCAAATTAATGTTTATAAGAAATATTTTAACAGAGCTTCATAAGAATTCATCAGGAGGCAATCAAGACAGATTGGTATCTTGAGCAGTGCATCATAAATAGAGTATTTATTCTACTTCAACTCAAATAAGCACTGAGAGTAAATGCTTCCAGAGAAAGAAAACTCTTCATGAAGAATAAACAAAGGTTAAAAATGAAAGATATTAAAGATCTTCTTTGGAAATTAAACTGTAGTGCAAACAATATTCTATAAATTTTAGCAGTTTATTTCCAGCTGCACCTGACATGCACAATTTAGGCTTGATGTAAAATACTCTGGATGATTTTATTGTTCTCGTTATTGAATAATCTTGGGATGTTTTATATTGCAGGGTAATATGGTTTGGCTCTGTGTCCCCACCCAAATTTCATCTGAAATTTTTATCCCCCTGTGTTGAGGGAGGGACCTCTAATCCCCAAGTGTAGAGGGAGGGAGGTGACTGGATCATGGGGCCGGTTTCCCCATACTGTTCTCATGATAGTAAGTAAGTTCTCATGAGATCTGATGGTTCTTTAAGTGTCTGGCATTTCCCCTGCTTGAACTTCTCTCTCTTGCTTCCATGTGAAGAAGGTCCTTGCTTCTCCTTTGCCTTCTGCCATGATTTTAAGTTTCCTGAGGTCTCCCCAGCCATGTAGAACTCTGAGTCAATTAAATATATTATTTCTATAAATTACCCAGCTTTGGGTTTTTCTTTATAGAAGTGTGAAAACAGGCTAATACATTTGTATGTACATTTGGGACAATTTACTTTTGTGTGTATATTTGGATCTCTCAAAAAGTGATTGGCTATGAGACAGTTACAAATAAAAACAAGGTATTTTTAATATTATATTAACTGAAAATCTACTTTTTTGTTAATCTTCTCTGAATGAGCTTAAAGCAAATTTGAAGGTATAATAATTCATGTATTTAAAAACTCAAATGTGTACTTAACTAAAGTTAAAACTTAGTACTTAACCAAATAAATATAGCACATACTCATATTGTGTTATAACATTTTTTAAATTACCTCGGATAGCATTTGGAATTTGTTTTGATACAACTCCTAGTCAATTCTGATCATGGGATCATCATAGGTTATTAAGTAAAATCAAAATAATCAAAGTAATAAAGCTTCTAACATTTATGATTATTAAATTCCTGGTAGTAACAGCATAGTCTGATTTAATCAAGCTAAAATATCATAGTTGGGGTTTTCAATTGCCCTCTGAACCCCAAATTGATCATTCCTCTTAACTTTCAAAAGATTTTAGAGGGTAGCAAATTGGAGATAGTAATAATTAAACATTAAATAAAATATATAATAATGATTAGAAATTTGCTTCTAAGTGCTAGGAGCTGTTGTAATCACTTTCCACATATTACAACCTCTTAAATTCCTCTAAAGAAGCAAAGCCAGAAATTGATCAATGGGAATATGGCTCAATTCTGTGATGGCCACCATTATTTATATTGCTATAGTCTGTTCAAAACAGTGTTTAAAAAGATGAAAGATTCTTGCCCTGTTATTAAATGGATGTCCAAGATGAATCTTGGAGTTTTCATTTTTTAACAATTTACTTATATTTAAATTCTACCAACTTTCCATCAATTTAGAAAGCCTATGAGTCACGTAATGGTGGAAGAACACGGCATATATTTCATTTTTTAGCTACTTCTGTCATATTTTTCATTTAATGTCCTGCTAAATATGACTCAAAGTTAACCCAACACTATTTTATAAGATTTTATGAAACATTTCTTGTTTTAGTGTTTTATAAACCTTAAATAATAAAGAAGAAAAGCAATTGAGATACATTATATACATGAAGCCTTTTCCAGGTGTGTGTACTACATATTAAAAGACATATTACATTCAGATTTTCATCAAGGAAGGTGCTTGTCCACCACCACTATACCAATTTCAGAATCATGATCTCTAGACACATAAAGAGAATGTCCAAGTTTAGCGAGGACCATTATGTTTCTAATGCCAATGCATAAAATATAAATAAACTGGGAGCTGGGGCCAAGATGGATCACGAGATGTAGCAGCAATTGGAGGCTCCCATAGAAAAGAACCATCACAGCGTGAGAATCCTGCATTAGCAACCCAGGTATCCAGGCTCTGTCATTAGGATGGACTAGGAGGCTGGTGTGACCAATGAAAAGGAAGGAAGAGCAGTGTGGTATGCCAACCAATCTGAGAGTCACAAGGGGCAGGGGAGCTCCTACCCCCCAGCCAAATGAGGTGGTGAGTGAGCATGCTACCCAACCTGGGAAAACATGTTTTTCTGCAAAACTGTGAAACCCACGGATTAGAAGTCTCACTTGTGAGCCCACACCACTGGGGCCTAGGGCCCCAACCATGGAGTTGCACAGATTCTCAACAGTAACTCAGCTGGAATCTGCTTAAGCCTGCTAAGCTCCCATAGGGAGTGGCAGCAAGCACCACAGCTGTGGAGGCCTGCTGTCTAAGCTATCTGAGTTACTTGGGAGAGGGGTGATGGCTAATACTGGGACTGATAGCTGCCTAAAACACTAAGCTCCCAGGGCGGGGGAAGGGCAGCAGCCATCTCTATAGCTCCAGGCCACACTTTTCTCCTTCTGGAACCTGGGAGACTAGATGGCTTGTTCCCAAGAGGTATCCCCCACAGCCCAACACAGCAGCTATGGCAGACCGTGGACAGAGTGTCTCTTCAGGCCTGACCTTGACCTGTCCTTCCTCCCTGGGCAGGACCTCCCTGAAGGAACTCTGACAACTTCTGCCAGGGGCTCAGTACAGAACTCTGATCTCTCTGGCATGAGCCTCTGGGGAAGGGATGACCACAGTCTCCACAGACCAGCTGACTTAGCCTTTCCTCCTGCTAGTTCTGAAGAATGCCAACAGCCCAGATGATTGAGTTTCCCCCCAGCAAACCACACCTCCTCCACCAATGGACAGTCGAAGTGCTTTGTTAAACAGGTCCTGCTCCCTGTGCCACCCAACTGGGTGAGATCCTCCAACAGGGGTTGTCAGACACCCTATACAGGAACGTTCCTACTGGTATCAGGCCAGTGCCCCTCAAGGTCAGAGATTCCAGAAGAAAGAGCAGGAACACATCTTTGATGTTCTCCAGCCTCCTTGAGTAACAGCTCCAAGCACGGGAGCAAACCAGATGAACAGGGCCTGAAGTGAACCCCCAGCAAACTGCAGCAGTCCTACAGAAGAGGGATCTGACCATTGCAAGAAAAATAAACAGAAAACAACAACAGCATCAACAAAAAAATATCCCCACAGAAACCCCATGCAAGGGTTAGCATCTTCAAAAATTGATACTAGACAAATTCATGACGATGAGAAAGAATCAATGAAAAAACACTGAAAACCCAGAAGGCTAGAATGCCTCTTCTCCTCCAAATGATCACAACACCTCTCCACCAAGGGAGCAGAACTGGACAGAAGAGATGGGTAAATTGACAGAATTAGGCTTCAGAAAGTGAGTAATAGCAAACTTTGCTGAGCTAAAAGGAGTATATTCTAACCCAATGCAAGGAAGCTAAGAACCTTGATAAAATGTTACGGGAGCTGCTAACTAGAATAGCCAGTTTAGAGAGGAACATAAATACCTGATGGTGCTGAAAAACACAGCACGAGAACTTCGTTAAACAAACACAAGTATCAATAGCCAAATCAACAAGGCAGAAGAAAGGATATCGAATTTGAAGACCAGATTGCTGAAATAAGGCATGCAGACAAGATTAGAGAATAAAGAATGAAAAGGAACAAAGAGAACCTTCAAGAAATATGGAACTATGTCAAAAGACCGAACCTACAGATGATTGGAGTGTGTGCAAGAGAAAGGGAGAATACACCCAAGTTGGGTAACACACTTCAGGATAGTAGCCGGGAGAACTTCTCCAACCTAGCAAGACAAGCAAACATTCAAATTCAGGAAATACAGAGAATACAACTAAGTTACTTCATGAGAAGATCAACCCCAAGAAACATAATCTTCAGATTCTCCAAGGTTGCAGTGAAGGAAAAAATGCTAAGGGCAGCCAGAGAGAAAGTCCAGGACACCTACAAAGGGAAGCTCATCAGTCTAAAAACAGACCTCTCAGCAGAAACCCTACAAGCCAGAAGAGAGTGGGGCCCAATATTCAACATTCTTAGGGAATAGAATTTTCAACCCAGAATTTCATATCCAGCCAAACTAATCTTCTTAAGTGAAGGAGAAATCAAATCCTTTCCAGACAAGCAAATGCAAGGAGAAAAGGGATTTTGTCACCACCAGGTTTGCCTTTCAAGAGCTCCTAAAGAAAGCACTAAACATGGAAACTGCTTTCCATATTTAGTGGTATAAGCCACTGCAAAAACACACTAAAATATAAAGTCCAATGAAAATCTGAAGAAACTGCATCAACTAGTGTGCAAAATAACCAGATAACATCATGATGACAGGATCAAAGTTACATATAACAATATTAATCTTAAATGTAAATGGGCTAAATGCCCCAAATAAAGACACAGACTAGCAAATTGGATAGAATCAAGACCCATCAGTGTGCTGTATTCAGGAGAACCGTCTGATGTGCAGAGTCACACATAGGCTGAAAATAAGGGGTTGGAGGAAAATCTGCCGAGCAAATGGAAAGAAAAAAAAAAAAAAACAGAGGTTGCAATACTAGTCTCTAACAAACAGACTTTAAACAAACAAAGCTCCAACAATACAAAGAAGGCCATTACATAATGATAAAGGGATCAGTTCAACAAGAAAATCTAACGATCCCAAATATATATGCATCCAATACAGGAGCACCCAGATTCATCAAACAAGTTCTTAGAGACCTACAAAGAGACTTACACTCTCACACAATAATAGTGGGAGATTTTAATACCCCACTATCAATATTAGATCAACGAGACAGAAAATTAACAAAGATATTCAAGACTTGAATTCACCTCTGGATCAAGCAGAACTAGTAGAGATCTGCAGAGCTCTCTACCCCAAGTCAGGAGAATATACATTCTTTTTAGTGCCACATGACGCTTATTCTAAAATCGACCACATAATTGGAAGTAAAACACTCCTCAGCAAATGGAAAAGAACTGAAATCATAACAAACAGTCTCTCAGGCCGCAGTGCAATCACATTAGAACTCAGGATTACGAAACACACTCAAAACCGTACAGTGACATGGAAATTAAACAAGCTGCTGCTGAATGACTCCTGGGTAAATAATGGAAATTAAGGCAAAAGTCAAGAAGTTCTTTGAAACTAATGAGAACGGAGAGACAATATACCAGAATCTTTGAGACACAGCTAAAGCTGTGTTAAAAGGGAAATTTACAGCACTAAATGCCCATATAAGAAAGCTAGAAAGATCTCCAATCAACACCCTAATATCACTATTAAAAGAGCTGATGAAGCAAGAGCAAACAAATCAAAAAGCTAGAAGATCAGAAATAACTAAGATCAGATCAGAACTAAAGGAGATAAAGACACAAAAAACCCCCCAAAATATCAATGAATGGTTTTCAAAAAACCACCAGAGTGGTTTTTTGAAAAAAATAAAAATAAAAAAATACAGAGACTGCTAGCTAGACAGAGAAGAAAAAAGAGAAGAATCAAATAGACACATTAAAATGATAAAGGGGCTATCAGAAATACAAGCTATCATCAGAGAATACTATAACGACCTCTATGCAAATCAACTAAAAAGTCAAGAAGAAATTGATAAACTACTGGACACATTCACCCTCCCAAGACTAAACTAGGAAGAAGTTGAATCCCTGAATAGACCAATAAAACGTTCTGAAATTGAGTCAGTAATTAGTAGCCTACCAACGAAATAAAGCCCAGGACCAGATGGATTCACAGCAGAATTCTACCAGACATACAAAGAGGAGCTGATACACCGTTTTTTCTGAAACTATTTCAAACAATGGAAAAGGACGCGCGCGGTGGCTCAAGCCTGTAATCCCAGCACTTTGGGAGGCCAAGGCGGGTGGATCACGAGGTCAAGAGATCGAGACTATCCTGGTCAACACGGTGAAACCCCGTCTCTACTAAAAATACAAAAAATTAGCTGGGCATGGTGGCGCGTGCCTGTAATCCCAGCTACTCGGGAGGCTGAGGCAGGAGAATTGCCTGAACCCAGGAGGCGGAGGTTGCGGTGAGCCGAGATCGCGCCATTGCACTCCAGCCTGGGTAACAAGAGCGAAACTCCGTCCCCCCCCCCAAAAAAAAAAGAAAAAAAAAGAAAAGGACGGACTCCTCCCTAACTCATTTAATGAGGCCAGCTTTATCCTGATACCAAAACGTGGCTGAGATACAACAAAAACAGAAAGTCAATCATAGCTTGATGGAGATAGCATTGAATCTATAAATTACTTTGGGCAGTATGGCCGTTTTCACGATTTTGATTCTTCCTAACCATGAGCATGGAATGTTCATCCATCTGTTTGTTTCCTCTCATTTCCTTGAGCAGTGATTTGTAGTTCTTGAAGAGGTCCTCTACATCCTTTGTTAGTTGTATTCCTAGGTATTTAATTCTCTTTGTAGCAATTGCGAATGGGAGTTCACTCTTGATTTGGCTTTCTGTTTGTCTATTATTAGTGTTTAGGAATGCTTGTGATTTTTGCACATTGATTTTGTATCTTATCTGTCTCCTTCCTTCTACAGCAAGCTACTCTCCCATAGGAAAGTTGTATTTCGCTCTGCACCTTCATGATCTGGATTGTAATGGGCAACACTCTCCATGTAAGTTAGGAGATATAGCACTGCATGTATGTAGGTGAGGAGGGAACTATATCGAATTCTAGAGTTCAGAATTGGAAAACTCTCTTGTGTATATAAGTTATATTTTTGAGTTTTTACTTTTACAGTATTGATATGATATTTTGGTCTTTCTAATGCTTCACTTTTATTTTTCAGCTGGTTCTGACATAGCATAGGGAAAAGGTATGCTACTTGTTAGACAGACCCCCGTTAGCTTTTTAGGGAAACAATAGACAATTCAACAAAACTGTTGAGGTTTTGGATTTTTAAATTTTTCTTTGTCTTATGTCTTGATTTGTATGTATTTCTCTGTCCTTAGTTATCTGAATGAATTTTAAAAATGTGAATATCATTTGAAGAAGAACATATGGTTGGAATTGTTGATAGAAGAGAATAAGATTTTCACTCCCTCAACTTGGGAAGAAATAAGGGAAAATTGATTATTGTGATATGTTACAGAAAGAATAAAAATATATATGTGACATACTTAGCATCCTGCTAGTTTTGCTGCTCTGGGTAAACTCCGTATGTGACAGAGACTTGCTGGATGCTACTCAGACAGTTTCCTCTTTTGAGTGCTCAGAAAAATCTACCTTCCTAAGTATCCCTTTCAGATAAGTTGCAGTCATGTGAATGAATTCTGGTCACAGTGATGTGAGTAAAAATATTGTTGACCACTTCCAGTCCTGCTTCCGTTTCTTTTTCAGTGCCCTCAGGTGGCTGTTTTTCTTGGTTATGTCTTCAGCTTACTGTTGTTATCCATATGAGGACTGGTCTGGTAAGGTTGTAGCCATTAACAACAGTCAACTTTTAGATGGGTGCATAATATTTGAAAGTTACTATTTCTAGGAAATGTTATCCTCTGAAATTTCCTATTAATTCAGTTTTCTAGGGTCATGATTCTTAGTATTTTAAAAAAGCTCATAATACATTAAAATTTCATACTTAGCTGCATTGATATAATCATTAATGGCTGTTCTAATTTGATATATAATCTTTTCCTGCATATGGAAGAATGGTATAAAATTTCTATACTGTGGTTGAAAAGTAAACGGTATTTCAGCAGTCACAACATCAATATATTTGCACAAGGAAATTTTGCCATGGATGTATTTTCAGCAATATAAATTAAATCTCATAAGTAAACAAGTGAAGCATCAAAATGATTTGAACCTACAGAGAGACCTGCAAGAGATAGAAGATAAAGCTGTCCAATTTGCCATGGACAAAATATTACAGTTTGTTAGCTATTTTCTAAATACATTTTATACTCAGATGTCTAAATATTTTATCATCATGTATTTCTCTTGCTAGAAAATCTATTTGAGAAAACAAATGCACATGTATGAGAAGAAGTCAAGATACTTCATTCTTTATTTTAATAAGGATAACATGCCCTAGACTTGATTCATCTCTTATATATAACTGCAGTTTGGTTTCTACTTTCCCCATGACTCTCCTAAGTCTGTTTTATCAAAGTCATCTCTTCCAACATTCTATCCCTGCTGAAAGTCTTTCTTTTCACTTTTCTGATTTTCCTTTGATTTCTAAGACTTTTATCTTTTCATTAACCTTCATGATCTCCCTTCTTCTGCTGGCTCTCTAAAAGAGGTAGGGTTCCACAAAGCCCTATTCACAGATAATTTTTTTTTCATATTCTGTTGTATTTGCAATGGCAAACTCAATCTCAGGACGTAAAAAACACTTTGGCATCTTCTCCTCCAAACTTGCTTTTACTCTTGAGTTTTCTCTCTCAATAAACATCTCGTTGAAAGGCAAAAAAAGATTGAAATTGAGAAGGTACTTATCTTATAATCATGTTATCAGTGCCCCAGCATTATATTGATAGCCATTATAAAAGGATTAAAATTCCCCCTTCTGCTTATCTCTGGAAACCTATACTTGCTACTTCTGCTGCCTTGGATGAGCCAGATAGCAAGCCACATTTCTTTTTCCTGAACCAATCTCTGAATAGCCTTTTCCACAGTCTCCCCTGTCTTTAAGTGTTCCATATTCTACAAAAATATTTAATCACTTTATTTATATACCTAAATCTTTTAGTAAGTGATTTTCTAGCACAGATCATGGTACATATTATGTACCCCCTTCCCCGTATCCCCTGTTCCTGTCTTCCTGTAATTAGTTTGCTAGGACTGCCTTACCAATTACCAAAAACTGTATAGGATAAAATGACAAAGATTTATTGTCTTATGGTTCTAGAGGCCAGAAGTCCAAAACTAAGGTGATGGCAGGGCTGTGCTCTCTCTGAAGGCACTAGGGAAGAATCTGTTGCTCTGTGCCTCTCCCCTAGCTTTTGGTAGTCTCAGGTATTCTTTGACATGTAGTTGCATCATTTGAATCCTCTGTCTTCACATGCTCTTCACATTCTCTCTTTACTTGTCTGTCCTCTTTTTATAAGGACTCTAGTCATATTGGATTAAACATCCACCCTACTCCAATATGCCCTTATCGTTTTAATTTTGCTAACTACATCTGCAACAATACTATTTCTAGAAAGGTTATATTCTGAGGTACTTAGAGGGTTAGAGCTTTAACATATTAATGTCTTTGAAGGGGATACAATTCAGCCCATAACATTTTCCTTTTTCTCCTTTCCTTTTTATCTCTCTTTCATCTCTTATATCATTTTCCTCTCTCTTTCTCTCACTCTCTCTCTGTATGTATATACATACATGGTATAATATTTTATATATTTCATATGTATATGATTGAATATTTTTTAGTTTGTAGTGAATTTTACGTTTACGATGTATAGCATTTACCTATCTATATATATAGCATATATAGGAGATGAAAGTTCTACATTGCATTTGACTTAGCTTTTCTCTAGAGCAAATCAGCACACAGAGCACAGAGTTTGGAGTTGTTTGTTCTTATCATTTAGCTCCCACTTATGAATAAGAACATGTGATATTTGCTTTTCTATTCCTGTGTTAGTATGCTGAGGATAATGGCCTCCAGCTCCATCCATTTCACTGAAAAGGACATGATCTCATTTTTTTTTATGGTGGCGTAGTCTTCCATTGTGTATATGTACTACATTTTCTTTATCCAGTCTACCATTGATGGACATTTAGGTTGATTCCATGTCTTTACTATTGTGAGTAGCTTGTAATGAACATATGTTTGCACGTGTCTTTGTAATAGAATGATTTATAATCCTTTGGCTATATACCCAAAAATATGATTGCTTGATTAAATGGTATTTTTGTCTTTAGGTTTTTGAGGAATTGCTCCACTGTCTTCCACAATGGTTGAACTGATTTACATTTCCACTAAGAGTTCCTTTTCCTCCACAACCTTGCAAGTGCTGTTTAACAAACCCGCACATGTACCCCTGAACTTAAAATAAATATTTTTAAAAAGAGTTATTTTAAGCAGTATTCAAAAATATCATCATAAGTAATTAGTCTAAAGTTTAGTATCTCTATCAGCCATTAATCCTTGTGTAATGTTAGCATGATGCAACTTATAGATATACAAATAATTTTTATTTTTGTAAAGTAAAATATTTCATTTTTTATCAACCAGAAATTATGTTATCAAATAAAATGTGGTTCCACATGATGTTGCAATGTTTATTTTCCAAATAATTGGGAATTTATAAATATTAACTAATGCATTAATACTCTGTATGACAATAGTATTTCTGCTTCAACTATTTCTGCGTATCTCTGGAAATTAAAAACTAAATTTAGACAAACTTCTAAAACTTAGATTTGATAATTTTATTCATATAATATTCTGTTTGCAGAATAATTTAATAACCCGAGATGATTTTTTTTAAGGAGTACACATCTGTTTTGGTAGAGACTAGCTTATAATTACAGCAATTTAGATCCTTAATTTATGATGTAGCTTTGTTTTAGTATAAACTAAAAGGAATAATTTGGAACTGTGTATGGGTGTTTGAACATACGTATATTTAGAAAGAAAAAAAAGAGAAAGGAATTAGGCTGGGTTTGACATTTTGATAGCTTTAATTCATTTTTTAGTATTTATTATAAATGGAACCTAATAGTATATTAGGCTATTATTAAGAAAAAATTTATTGCCTGTTTGGCCTGTACTCAGCCTCACTTTGTCATGTTTATTTTATGGAGTAACTCTGTGAGAACTGACTAACCTCATCTTTCGTATGAATGAATTAAATTAATGATGTTATTATTTATTGAATTAGAATGTTAATGTAACTATTAATATTCGGGGTTCTCTGTTAAAATAATTTGTTCTGTGAATAACTTAATTGGAAATATGTGAAGAAAAAAGATATCTCTAGAAAAAGGATATTCTATTTACTAGCGTTTTTAAGAATGATAGAATAATATGACTTTTGTTTTCCTTTAGTGGCTAGTATGTGCTAAAATAGGATCTCCATTTTAAAGGTGAAAAACAACAATAAAATATTATTGTATATTTACACATATTACCACATTTTCTTTAACTATTTGTGCACTGATGGATACTTAGGTTGTTTTAGTATCTAGGTTAGTGTGAATAATGCTGCAATGAACATGGGAAGGAAGGTATCTTTTTGAGGTGGTGAGTTCACCTCCTTTGGATGTATATTCAGAAGAAGGATTGCTGGTTAGTCTGGTGACTCTATTTTTAATTTATTTAAAAACCTTCATACAGTTTTGCGTAATGACTGTGCTATTCTACATTCATACCAATAGTATACTGGTTTCACTGTTATCCACACCCTTGCCAACATTTGTTATCACCTAACAGGTGTTAGGTGGTATCTCATAGTGGTTTCAATTTGTGTTTCTCTGATGATTAGTGATGTTGAGCACCGTTTCATAGATACTGGTCATCTGCATGTCTTCATTGGAGAAATATCTGTTCTGGTCTTTTGTCCATAGAAGAAAAGCCCCTTGACATGGGCCTTGGCAATGATTTTTTGTGTATCACACCAAAAGCTCAGGCTACAAAAGCAAAAATAAATAAATAGGACAACCTCAAACTAAAAAGCTTCTATACAACGAAGGAAATAATCAACAAAATAAAAAGACAGCTTACAGACTGGGAAACGTACTTCTTAGACACATATCTGTTAAAGTTTAATATTCAAAATATATAATGAGCTCGAACAACTCAATAGCGGAAATACAAATAACCTGATTAAAGGGAACTATATAATTTTACCAGTAGTAAATAATAGTAAATAATTCCTTAGAAAATCCATGGTAGGAAAAATTGAAACATGATTTTCAACATGTTATGTTTGAAATGATCCTATCTGGCAAGGTGGTGTGCCCTGTAGTCCGAGCTACTTGGGAGGCTGAAGCATGAGGATCATTTGAGGCCAGGAGTTCAGGACTCTAGTGCACTATGATTGTGCTTGTGAGTGACACTGCATTCAAGCCTGTGCAGCAAAGGGAAACCTTGTCTCTAAAAAACAAGAAAAAAAATTGTAGCTTTTGCCATTTGTTATAACATGGCTGAACATGGAGGACATTGCACTAATGAAATAAGCCAGATATGGAAATAAACATATTTCCTGATCTCACTTATTTATAGAATATAGCTCAACTATACAGAGGTAGAGAATGAAACAGCATTTATTGTGGGTGAAAGGGGGCAGAGGAAATGAGGAGATGTAGGTCAAAGGATATAAAATAGCAGATGTGTAGGTTGAACACATTTAGAGATCTAATGTAAAACAGACAACTAATAAAATTGTATTGGAGATTTTTGTTAAATAAGATTTTAGCTGCTCTTGTCACAAAAATAAGTATGTGAGATGAGTGTATGTTATTCAGCTTCACTATAGGAACTATCTTACTATCCATATGTATTCCATAACATCATATTGTAAACATCAAATATGGACAATATAAATTGGTTTTTTAAAAATCCAATATCATTTTAATCTTTGTATGAAATGCCCCTCAAAATATAGAGATGACATTAGGTTTAGCCATATGACAATTAGTGGGGTTGACAGATGTCAAAGGCAGCTTATCCTGCTGTGATAATACTTAGTTAACAGTAAAGAGCTTTGTGGATTCCTGTTAAATTTTATTGTTTTATTATGTGTATTTTTTATTAGTGACAAGTTTTTTTTTAACTTAAAATTCACATGGATTTTTACTTTGGCTTTAAGCAGTCTGTAAGATAAATTAGTATAGTTTTTACATACTTACCTTCAGGGCTAAGTACATATCAGGTTTTGTAATGTAATGGTTTTCATGTCTTTTATAGTTTATAAGCTTAAACTGTCAGATCCAGGAGTCTTGTTTATCATATAAACCACATCAGCCTTGGCATTTGTGGATAAAGCAGACATTGATAATACATACTGAAGTATATCTGTGGATAGCAAAGTAGATCCTTTAAAATCATTAATTTTGATATTATTAGTATATTTATATATACATATGTGGTTTTCTGATTTTTACGTAATGCCTTATCATTTACAGAATCTTTACACTTTTTTTCCTCTGATTTTCATAACATAGACATGATTCTGTTTTACAGCTTAGAAAATTAGATGTTGAACAAGTTTAAAAGAAAAATGCAACTCACATATAGGAAGTATCACAGGTAGGATAGCTACTTAATCCTACAAAATTAAAGTCTTACAGGATTAAAGTCCATTGCTTTTTTCATACATTATATTGTGATGTGTTTATGTATACAGCACTTGCAAACATGTATATGTACCTGTACATGTAAGTTTGAAGAGAGAAGATATGGACATTTTTATTCTTGGGAATGAATCAAGGATTGAAATTTCAAGTTAAAACAAATTAAGGGATTTTTATTGAAGTCAAACTTTATTCTTCATCAGAAGCACTTAAAAACAAAATATTCTTTACCTTATGTCCCCAGTTCTTATCCTCGTATACTGTCCAGGTGAGAGTCATTATTACCACACATACGTGTGACATGTAGAGGAACAAACTAAAGCAGAAATTTGAGACAGGAAAACAAATAAATAATTATAAAGAATTGAAACCTATTGGGAAAAGAGTAATTAATTATGTAAGCATTATCAAAATTATTCCTGACTTAAAAATGCTATTATAGTTTTATTTCTGTATCTATAAAGAATATCCAAAAGTGTCACTGTTTTCATTTTATTGAAGGTATTTAAACGCTTAGCATATGAATGAATAGTGAAATACATGAGAATATTCACTAAAAAATAGGACTTAACATAATATTAGTGCTTAGAGATCTTATTAAAAATGAGGTGTCTGAGAATGGCATTCATTTACAGTGAATTGATTCAATCAATATATGTTTGAGTTTCTTTTTACCAAAGAACATTGTAGAGAAAAGCTACACAGAGATGTCTTTTGTGGGCATTTGCTAGATTTATTATGACATGTTTGTGCATAAGCATTTAGGTTGAAAAATGAAACCTAAGTAGATTTGCTCAAAGAACTCTACTTGTCATGTTAATGATTTTCCAAATTTATGTATAGTTTTAAAAGTTAAATAGAGATTCTATTGAAGTTAATTTTAGTTTGGGTCTCAGTTGTATATAGACTCTTTAGTCTCCAACAAGTATTAGTCTCCAACAAGTATTTTAAATAGAATGAATGGATGTTTACTTCTAATATGTAGACCATACTATGTATATGTATACTATGGTTCACATATTAGAAGTAAACATCCATTATTATTCACCATTAAGCATTTGACCATTTTTTCTTAAGCTTCTTTAGTAAGTTGGCTTTTCTTCTCTTTAACTAAAATTCATCAATTCCCAATTTTTTTGCTATTCATTCTTTTTTGCTTTTGCCATACTTCTTGGATGCTCAGAGTCCCAAAGACAAATTCCAAATCCCACTAAACCTGCTCTTTTGGTTTCATTTCCTGTCACAGTTTAAATAATCACAAGTGTTCGGTAATCCATGATAGACAGTTTAATATGTGTCTACACACAATCTTGTCTATCATTCCCTAAATTCCAAGATGTGCAGATTTTATTTAAGGCATGGGAGAAGGAAACTTGCTAAGAAAGGAAACCTTTCTTCATCCTGTCTTCTTTATTTTTTATTAATTTTTGCCTTACCATGCATCTCTACTCTTTTCTTTTCTCTCTAATGCACAGATTGTATCTTTCCTGTTTGCTAACCTTCTTGCCGTCAGCTGGTCCTGAAATTAAATCTGGGCTTATCAGAAGGGAAAGAGACCCTTAGTAGGTTTTAACCTGTGATTTCTGCCTAGTTCAGGAAGCTGCGTTGTTATTTGGGTCACAAACACAGCCAATAATAAAGAAGACCTTACTTTGTGTTATCATTGCATCTTATAAATTTGGGGATCTAATAGGAAAGATATGGATGCTGAGTAAGGCTAGCTTCAAATACTTCTGGGTCCCTTAACCATAGTACTGCCAAGAACTAAAAATATATTAGATTTAGCCCCACTTGTATACTAAGAAGTTAGCGTGCCACATTTTTATGGACACTGGCAGAATACATAAAGCTCCCGGGTCATTTATGGAAGACTTTACTACTCATAGTAATAGCAGTAGCCAGAGTCTCAGCATTTGTGTCAATTCCCTAAATTCCAGATCCCACACGGTATTTTGAAATGGGCCACATGATTCCTCACAATGGAGTGGGTTATGTTACAAAAGCTGAACTTTAAGTTTAGGCAACTTGAATGTTTTAAAATTGGCTAAGCTGATTAGCTTTGCCCCCCAAAAAAGATATGATCTTCATTATATTAATTAATTAACAAACATTCCCTTTGCTCTGGAGGGAGACACTATTTCTGTCCTCTGAGGCTGTTTCCTACCATTAACCCTTAAATAACATGGGCTTCAACTATATGGGCCCATTTATACATATATCCTTTTTAACAAAATATGCATGGAAAATACAGTACTCACAGGACGTGAAACCTGCATATACTGAGGGCTGACTTTTTGTATATGTGGATTCCTCACAGTCATGTGTTGATTAACCATGGGGTTTTGTATACATGGGAGTTCTGGAAGCCACCCCTGATTTGTACCAAACGACCACAGTAAACATCTTCAAAAAATTAGTCTGGTATAAAAGCAGTCAATGCCTTTTCTCCTAAGAAGTACAGAAACATGAGAGAATATCTAGCATTCTAATACAGGTTGGGTATCTGAAATCTGAAAATCCAAAATCTGAAATGCTCCAAAATATATTACTTTTTGAGTGTTGACATGGTGCTTAAAGAAAACGCTCTTTGAAGTATTTTGGACTTCAGATTTTTAGATTTGGGATGCTCACCTGTTAAATATAATGCAAATATTTCTAAACCAAAAAAAGTGTAAAATCCAAAACTCCTCTGGGTCCCAACCAGTTTTGGACAAGTGATGGTCCACTTATAATATCCAGTTTGCCTCAGTCCATAAAGCTGCTTTCCAAGGATTTCATGAGTCAGTTCTTTGCTAAGCAAACTGATTACTGCAGCCTTAGTTTTAGTACTGACATTACAGTGCATTTCAACTGATGTTTGATATCACTTTAACCTCTTTGAGTAAGTTCCCAATAATTTTGTATTGCCTAGTGTCAAAATCCATTTGTGTTGCTACGAAGGAATGCCTGAGGTAGGATAATGTGTAAACAAAATAGGTTTATTGGCTCACAGTTCTGCAGGCTGTACAAGAAACACCAGCAACTGCATTTGGTGAGGGCCTCAAGCTGCTTCCACTCATGGTGGAAGTGGGTAGGAGCTAGGGTTTGCAGATCACATGGGAGAAGCAAGCGGGGCAGAGGGGAAGGCAGGCACTTTTTAACAACCAGCTGTCATGTGAATTCATAGAGTGAGAACTTATTTGTTACCATGAGGAAGACACCAGGCCATTCTTAATACATCTGTCCCCATAATCCAAATATCTGCCATTAGGACCCCCAAAATCTGGAACTAAACTTTAATATAATGTTTGATGGGACAAACATCAAAAGTATGTTTGATGTTGGTATGTAGGAAGTACCAGATAAATGCTAGTTATAGCTGTTTCTCAGTTAAAAATCTGATCTTGCCAGTTCCCTCTAGTATTCTGCCATAAACTTACCTTTTATATAAAATCTTTTATGATTTAGCTATAGCTACCTCTTATGTACTCTTGCATTGGGTAGTCTCATGTGGATGCTTCAAACATCTCAAGCTCAAAACATCTTATATAAATCGCCTGGTCCTTCTGCCTCCTTTCCCCCACCCACAACATGCAGACTCATTCTCTCACAGTTCTCATCTGAGTGAATTTTATGCAACTGCCAGTGGTGCAAATAAAAAACTTAGAAGTCTTTTATTGTACATTCCTCTTTTCTTCCCACATCCCTGATCTATTAATAAGTATTTTGAAATTTATCTTCTAAATAAATATCAAGTTATTACACTTCTCTCCATTACCATCCTAGTCCAATCTATCATTAGCTCTTCTCTTTTCTGAAACATTGCACTGGCCTCCTATCTGTCTTATCCCTGCCCTCTCACTGCCCCCACATGTATTTCAGTTTTTCTAGGTAAATATGCTCATGTTAACATCTTTAAAACCTTCCCTAACATCTCATTGCCATGAGGATGAAGACAAACTCCTTCCACATCCTAAAAAATACCTGCAAGATGTTTTTCCTGGCTCTCTCTCCAATCTCATCCCACGCTTGCTTCCCCTGGCTCCTTCTACTGGAAATTCACGTCATTGGTCCTTCAACAAATATTACTGAACAATAATTTTATTTCAATTGCTGGGGTTATAGCATTGAACAAAGAAAATATTCATGTCCTCAGAAATTGCATTCTGTTGAGGAAAGATGGATAAGAAATAGTAAAATACAATCAGTTATAGTTGCTGTGACCTTTTCTGCCATAAGTTGATCACACATGCTATTTTTACCTCCTGGAATGAATTCTCATACCTTTTTCACACAGTTGTCTTATCCCTTATTTCTCAGATCAGGGTCCCTTGCTTGGGATTGCCTCCTCTGGAATCATAGACTGAACCCATTCTACTGTAAACTCTCATAGAACCATGTACTTTTTTAGCGGCACTTGTCATGATCATGACTTTATATTGAGTTATATGATTAATAGATTGATATTTGCCTTAACTAGCAGGCTGTAAGCAACTACTTTGGTTTTCCTTTTCCATAACATATCTTGGGTCTAGAATGAATACCACATAACAGTAGACTACCCAGTGCTAGAGGCTTTGTTCTGTTTTATTCACTGATGTGACCCAATCAGCTAGTCAGTAGGGAGAAAAAAAAAACTGTCTCTCTCTCTCTAAAATCTCTCTCTGTCTAAAATCTGTCTCTCTCTGTCTCTATTATATAGCATAATACTTTTGTCTCATGATTGAATATGATGTATTATGTGAGTATATGAAAATATTTTAAAAGGAAACTGGGGAAATTGAGCAATGTCTTAGATAGATAAAGATAAAAACTTTTGAGATTAAGGATGTTGCATAATTTCTATGTTTTTAGGTTACCAACAGATGATGACTTGGATTGGAAGGTCAGTTGTTAGTCACAGTTGGTGTGGGAGTCTCTAAGAACACAGTTTCTAAAGAATTCATTTCAAAAATCTTATTTACTGATTACACATATTTGAGAATGGTATAATCTGTTTTAAACTACGATTTTCAACTAAACTAGAATTTGTATACTTTTTTGATGTGCATAGTCAGAAATACAAGTTCTATACCCAATTCCAGTTTCTCTTTAAGATTATCTTTGCATATTGCTTGAAAACCTCATCTTAAAAAATGAATATTTATTTCTTGTGCATTTAAGTGATTATATAAAGTTTTTGACCCTAAAAGTTATTTAAAGATAATTTTTAGATATCCATAAGAATAAATATTTCTGAAATTCAGGCGATGTATTTCAATGTGCCTTAAACATATACGTCTTTACTTTTAGAAATGTGTGTAACTTTGAAGTGTGTAAACATTGACATGTCTAGTCTCATGTCTGTAGTCTGTTGACTATGATCAATTTTAAATAAAAATGATTATCTATTTTTAATAAAAACGACTTATGAACAGGCACTTTTTAAAAGAAGACATTTATGCAGCTAACAAGCATATGAAAAAATGCTCCCTACTGGTCACTAGAGAAATACAAATTAAAACCACACTGAGATACCATCTCACGCCAGTTAGAATGGCGATCATTAAAAATTTTGGAGACAACAGACGCTGGAGAAGATGTGGAGAAACAGGAACACTTTTACGCCGTTGGTGGGAGTGTAAATTAGTTCTACCATTGTGGAAGACAGTGTGGCAATACCTCAAGGATCTAGAACTAGAAATACCATTTGACCCAGCAATCCCATTACCGGGTATATACCCAAAGGATTATAAATCATTCTGTTATAAAGACTCATGCACACATATGTTCATTGCGGCACTGTTTACAATAGCAAAGACTTGGAACCAACCCAAATGCCCATCAATGTTATACTGGATAAAGAAAATGTGGCACATATACACCCTGTAATACTATGCAGCCATTAAAAAAGGATGAGTTCATGTCCTTTGCAGGGACATAGATGAATCTGGAAACCATCATTTTCAGCAAACAGACACAAGAACAGAAAACCACACACCACATGTTCTCACTCATAGGTAGGTGTTGAACAATGAGAACATATGGACACAGCGGGGAGAACATCACACACTGGGATATGTTAGGGGCTGAGGGGCTAGGGGAGCAATAGTAGGGGGTGGGGAGGTTGAGGAGGGATAACATTAGGAGAAATACCTAACGTAGGTGAAGGAGGGATGGAGGCAGCAAACCACCATGGCATGTGTATACCTAGGTAACAATCCTTCAAGATCTGCACGTTTCTAAACTTAAAGTATAGTTTTTAAAAAATAAAAAAGACATGACTTATTTGCCCTACTAGCTTAAGGTATTAGGCACAAATCACTTTATAATGGTTTCTGGTGTTTTAAGGTGGTGGAACAAATTATTTTATCCTTCTAACCAATTTTTCCAAAGCAAAAGTGAAACTTTAAATTTTCAAATTAACTTCGTTTTGTTAGAAGCATGTATTTTTCTATGCTCATTGTCTTCTATTATTTATATACTAGGTAGATTTCATTTATGAAATTTGTTAGAAGCATATATTTTCTATGCATAGCTCATTGTCTTCTATTTATATACTAGGTAGATTTCATTTATGTACAGTCTTAAAGTATTTTGGGTATTTTAATAAAACAACACACTAATGTTCTAAGCATGTCAAATGATTCCCAACCTCTTCCTACAACTTTCAAAATGCCTTTCAAATGTCTGCCACATCTGCCACATTTTAATTATACCTTTTCCGTTCTAATTTTGTATAAGCTTTCTTTCATCTGTTTATATAAGCATTAGCATTCTTGTCCCTACCCTAAAATCTGTATTTATAAATTCATGGACTTTGTCTCTACTAGACACACTAGAGGGATTTCATGTTTATTAATCTGAAAAACTGGGCTCAGGAAAGCTCATTTTTAATGCTTAGTGTGATAAATACCTGAATTGGCAAATAACACGTCTTACAAGAAGGGCAAACTCCTTCAAGTCCCATTACCCTTAGAAGCAGTGTTCTTAGAGTAATCTTAAGGAACAGTTTCTGTAGATGATTGGTGGTATATTGTATATAATACCAGTCAGAATTCATGCTGATTTGATTGTAACCTTAGGTTTTCTCAGTAAAATACAAGTTTTCACAAATATTGTTTGAAATTGAGTTTGCAAGTTTTAACTTGATATCACAGTACGTATCTTTATCCCATTTGTGTCAGCTTGTGAGGGAATTTTAGGGACTACGTAAGACTGTTAAATTTGCTGTATATGACAAATTCATTTACTATAATTTAATGCCCATTTTTGAAGGGAAATCTTCATGTTCTATATTCTTGTTATGAAATTTTTCCAGAAGATTAAAAGGTTAAATAGATGCTCTACTTACTGTGCAACATCTTTGGTCACTGTGATTTTATTATGTTTCTACTGTTTGTCAGTGTGATATACTCATGTTTATACTGTAGTGTGATTTTTATGCTACAGTGCTAGAGGACAAAGTAGATTATAGAATGACCAACATAGTACTGACCCTATTATAGCTGGATTGGAGGGGCCGTCTGTGCTTTATGGGAGCTTTGTATGGTTCTCTTCCAGCTGTACCCACACCATAAGGCAAGGAGCGTCATAGGGCCCAGGTGTGAGCATGTGGAGTCAGTGTTCCTCTCCTCATACTCTAGTACATATTCTGAGCACCTGAAATCCCCCAAGTCCTTGCCTATTTGGTCCCAAACCCACTTGCAGGACCTATTTAAGTCTGTTCCTTCAGTTCATCTACCTGCAAACAGACCTCATTGCTAGTGAATGAACTTCTAGGTCTGCAGGTTTTCCAAGAAGTGGATATATGCAGGGGTTGTGTGACGGAAGCTGGCAGTGTGGGTTTAGTGTCCATCTTCCCAAGGGTAGACCACAACACAGATGTACATACCTCAGACCTAAAGGATTCCAGGACATGAGTCTATACAGGGAGCTCAGTGGTATGGGAATGGATGACCACGCAAATGTGAGCATAACCTTTTGTAGTACTGTACATAACTAAGAGTGAGTCTAGGCCTTCCCATACCGATCTGTTCTGGCACAAGTGGAGTTCTAGAAATCTAAATTCTATAAGGCTGTTTGCGTAATTGGAAGTATACTGATAGGGAAGTAATTAATGCGAAGCCAATATGATTAAGAAGGTCTAATTGTCATGGTAGAAGTATAGAATTTATTTTATTTTATTGTTAACTTGGCTTATTACTGTAAATATTTTAACTTATGCTAGAGGAGCTTCCATTTGCACTACTATCCTAGGCTCAACAAATGTTAGAAGTCTATACAGGGATTTCAAATTCTATTTTCTAAAATCAGTATTAATTAATTTATTAGAAAATTTGACTCTTTTTATAAAGCTTTTGATCCTAAAGGGAACCTTGAAGTCTTTGGGTCCACTCACTCAGTCACAATGGGAAATCACTTTCTAGAATCCATAAAAGATGCTTATTCTGCTTCTGTTTTAATGTTTTTAGAAACAGGTAACTCAATATTAAAGGCAAATGTTTCTAATTTTTAAATAAATTTACATTTTAAAACATTGTTTTTAATGTTTAGTTCTGTTCTTTTTTCTTCATTTATTTATGTGAAACAGGGCTCAGTGTTCCCCCTGTCCAGCCTAAGCCAAAGATTAGTAGCAGGATGTTTTTCCACACTGGCACCTTTATTTGGAGATAAGCATTCACTGACTTTTCTTAGCTGGATTGTGAATACTGTATGTATTTTTGTACATGCCATTCACTTTTACATTCATTCACGGAAAATGTGTCAAGTACCCAATGCCCAAGGGCTTTTTATTCATTCCTTAGCTCAGAAAAGAATCTCTGAGTGCTGTCATTATTTCACAGTATTAATTTTAATTTTACTAGAATAAAAAATAATAAGCCATACTTTATAACAAATGTGTTTATTTCTCTACGGGAGAACTTTTGTTTGATGACTAAGAAATTTCTCATTCAGGCATTGCTTCTTCCTTGAGTTTATTTTATTAAAAATTTTTGCTGATTTGGAAGAACAATGCAATGACATGTCTTTCAAAAACATGTTGTGAGAAACAAGGAATATAGGTTGCTAAGAGAATATAATTATGCAAATATAATTGATGTAGAAATTCCTGAAGTATCCACACAAAAATATTAGAACTAATAAGTAAGTTTGGCAAGGTTGCAGGACACAAGCACATACAAAAATAAATTGTATTTCTGGACATCAACAAAAAAGGGTCTGAAAATGAAGTTTTAAAATTCCATTTACAGTAGTAACAAAGGAGAAAATACTTAGGAATGAATTTAACAAATAAGTGCAAGGCTTGTATGGTGAAAATTTAAAACCTTCTTGAAAGATATTAAAGGAGCACTAATTAAATGCAAATGCATCCCATGTTCCCCATTTGAAAGACTAAATATTGCTAAGATGATAATATCCCTTATTGATCTACAGATTCAGTAAAATCCGTATCAAAATTTCAGGTGCTTTCTTATATAACTGACTAAATAATCTAAAAATTCATATAGAAATCCAAGGGACCTAAAACCACAAAAAGAACTGTGAAAAGGATTAACACATGTGGATAACTCATACTTTGTGATTTAAAAATTTACTACAAATAGACAGTAATAAAAAAATTGTAGGCAGGGTGCAGTGGCTCACATGCCTGTAATCCCAGCTCTTTGGAAGGCCACAGTGGGTGGATCACTGAGGTCAGGAGTTCAAGAGCAGCCTGGGCAACATGGTGAAGCCCTGTCTCTACTAAATATGCAAAATGTGGTAGTGGACACCTGTAATCCCAGCTACTTGAGAGCCTGAAGCAGAGAATCGCTTGAATCAGGAGGCAGAGGTTGCAGTGAGCTGAGATTGTGCCACTGCACTCCAGCCTGGGCAACAGAGAGAGACTCCATCTCAAAAAAAAAAAAAAAAAAAAAGGAAGGAAGGAAGTGAAGTGAAGAAGTAAAGTGCAGCGTGGACAAAAGGACAAACATGTAGATCAATAGAATTGATTAGAAAGTCCAAAAATAGATCCTTAGACATTCATGGTTAATTGATTTTTTTACAAGGGTTCCAAGAACATCCAATGCGGAAAAACAATGGTCATTTCAACAAGTGGTGGTGGAACAGCTGGTTATCCACATGCAAAAGAATGAAGTTGGACTCTTACCTTGTTTATAAAAATTTAGCTCAATATGGTTCAAGTAATTAAATGTAAGAGCTGAAGTTATAAAATTCCTGGAAAAAAAATAGGAACATATTTTCCTCTATGGGTTAGGCAGTCATTTCTTAGATATGACACAAAAGTTAAGTGGTGAAGAAAAAACAAAATAAATTGAACTACATCGAAATTATAACTTTCATGATGCAAATGATATCAAGGAATGGTAAGAAAACATGCAGAATAGGAAAAATATTTGGAAATTATTTTTCTGATAAGGGACGTGTATCCAAGAGTATAAAGAACTTTTATGACTCAGTAATAAAATGACAATTCATTTAAAAATTGATGGCAAACTTGAGTGTTTATTTATAGAAGATATCAAATTTCCAGTTATCATATTAATATGTGTCCAACATCATTGGTTATTAAAGAACTGTGAATCAAATTCTCAATGTAATACCACTGCATACATGCTATAATGGCTAAAGTTAAAACAGACAATAGCAAGTGTCAGTGAAGATGAGGAGATCCTGGAATCCTCATGCATTGCTGGCATGATTGTAAAATGGTACAGTAACTTTGGAAAACATTTTAGCA
This sequence comes from Sapajus apella, assembly GCF_009761245.1. Classification (NCBI taxonomy): domain Eukaryota; kingdom Metazoa; phylum Chordata; class Mammalia; order Primates; family Cebidae; genus Sapajus; species Sapajus apella. Next base: position 16,551,408 of record NW_022436981.1, on the reverse strand, counting down.
TTTTTTAAAACTGTTAAGTGTACAGCTACTGTATGACTTATTCCAATCCCAGGAATTTACCCAAGATAATGCATTAGAGTAGCTTTCTCCTTTGGAGTTGGGTGAAGGGGTTATTGTTAAAGGGAAATGATGTATAATCTTTTCCTGGAGATTAAAAATCATCACAAACATTGACCCTTAAATTATATATATTAGGGCTTATTTCAAAACAACTCAACAAGTCAAGATGTGGTTTCACAATTTTATATGAGATCTATTTACATTCCTGAGGCCCATAAAAATTAGGACACATTTTTGATTAGTCTGACTTCAAAAATTGTGGCTGTTTTATCTTTCATCTCCAACCACAGAATCAGTTTACAAAATGCTGACCTATTTACCTAAAACAAAGGGACCATATCAGATTTCAGTTACACCTTAAATTTAACAGAAGAACAATCTCTGATGAAATATTTATCCCCGGGAAAACATATATAAATATATATGCATATGTGTATATAGGTATGGGTATATCTATACATATATAGATAGATACATTAAATACATATATATTCATTTTAAATATATTTAAAGAGAATATCTTAACTTCTTTGATAGTATTAGTATTTATTATATTCAGCCAAAATATTGATGCTAAGGGAGATGGCCTTCCAATTTATATTTAAGCCATTCATAAATACTAGAAATGTATTTAATAAACTTCTCAATTTGCTTTATGTAAGTTTGGCTTCTTGAAATATACAGGTAATAAATTAGGAATAGTATGAGCAACAAAAAGTAATGACTGTTTCATTGTGACCCTTGCAATGAATGGTCACAGGGTAACCAGGAGTTTAAAGCAGTGTAACATCACCTTCTTCTACTTCCCAATAATTTATACATAGTAAGATACTCTTTATAGCATGTGCTGAGTGAATGAAATTATTTGATGAAGAAACTGTGCCCTGGGGCATGATGGATGTGAAACAGGTCACATTCAGTTCTATTTAAATACCTTGTGCTATTGACATAGCTGGAATTTTTACCTCTAATGAATAATGGCTCGCCTCTATACATTCAGGAAAATTGAGTTTTAAACACAAGGAATGCCTAATGTAATTAGAGTTCTGAACATCTTGAAAATAAATTAATACAAATTCAAGCACATCCGCTTGTAGCATTTCTGTAAATTGAGTCTAAATGGTGAATGTCATTTTATATAATTATCACAGTAAAAGTAGGATCAGTGAAAAAAGTCTTTTAGTTTGAACCAAACGAATGCAGCTTGAGTTGCTGATTTTAAATGTGTTGTTTTCTTTTCATTAAGATAGTAGATCTCAAGATATCTTTGGCAACAGTAAAGCCTCTTATTTTTTCACACACACATAGGACATATGTTCTACTCATGCTCTGGAAATAAATGCAATTGAATACGAATCTGAGAAAATCAGAAATAACTTAATAGTAATTACAGGTTGTTCCCAATTAATAATTCATTTTAAAAAAGCAGATGGTTATTGCATTTCATATCAATATCAGATCTGTTGATTTATGAGATATATTGAATAAAAATAAGCTCTGAGAGCTTATTTTCCAATTTTTACATGAAAAAATTACAGTGCATATCATGTCAACTCAAAACCTTCAAACAATTTCTTAAAATATAACCAAAATTGTACTTAACATATAAGTAACGAGATTATGCTAGCTTGTAAAATGCTTAAAATATCATTTTCTAATCATTGATCAATCAGGTTTTTAAAGTTTTTTCGAATTCCTATCACCTCTCTTAGATTTCACCCTTTTGTTATGGTTTCCAAGATGTTTTTCGGAAATAAATGTAAGTTTTCTCGTGTAAATAACAGTCTAAAAATCATTGTATTGAGAGCTGCATATGTTTTATGAAATTTTCATATTAAAAACCAAGTGATATTCTTCTAGAAAGATTTATTCAGAGGGACAGGCTGATGAATGACGTGACTGAGTTTAAATTTTAAGTTATCTATGGTAATGAGTGCTGGGAGTGAAAAATAATTGATGTGATATGGTCTTTGGCTTCAAGGAAGTCACAGTGTAATGAGGAAAACACTTTCAAATAGCACATTAAAAAGTGATAAAAGGGCAGCATTTAGAGTACAAAGTGCTAAGGGAGACCTGAGATGAGGCAATAATGTAATATGAGTATTAAACTTGGGCCTGCCTTAAAGATGGAATAATATCCCACTGGTCAGAGGAAGAAGGGGGGAAGATCATCATCAAAAGCTTAAGGACTCTGAGAGTACTATTTGCTTAGACTATATCTGAGGATAGAATACAGCATGCCTGTTTCAAAGTGGCAAGAAAGAAGACTAGAAAGTGGTGAGAAACAAGACTAGAATGATTGATCCATTTTTAGTGACCAGAGAAAATTTAGAAGTTAAACTTCAGACAGTGAGAAGCAGGTACATGTCAGGGTAGTGACACTCATACATTCAACAAAGATTTGAATGCTTAGTACAGCCAGGGATAAACACAGTTCATATCCCATATTCCAACAGAAGAGAGATATGTGGAATGCTCAGATCTGTGCTTTAGAAAGGCAGCTTGGATATGGAAAATAAGTTTTACATGGATTTTCAGGGAAACTGAAATACCTGATGTGTCCAGCAAGGGAAAAAAATTTCATTGATTTATATCTAACTCTTAATGAAACAACAGAAAATACACATCTCTTTAATGAAATATTCATGAGCAATGTCCAAAATTTAGTTACGAAGAAATCCTCCTTTGAATTCCAAAATATAGAAATAATAAAGAAGACTCAATATTAAAAAGAAATTAATATAAAAATAAAATGACAGGTTCTAACACCTGGACATTTATTTAAATGCTCCTAAACAATATTTTGGGAATAACAAAATAAAATTTCAGAAATTCTACAAATAAATTTCAACAAAAGACAACTAATCAGAATCTATAGGCACAGATAAAAAAGTTTTTTAAAGGAAAACTCATAGCATTAAGTAGTTTTACCAGTAAAAAATGTAAAAATAAAAGGAATTAAATAGGCAACTAAAAATCTTTAAATAGAAAACCAAGAGAAAGCATAATTGAGAAAATAATATTCACAAAGAAAATGAGGGAGTGGTGAGGCAAGAGCAAAACTAAACATTTTCTACAAAATAGCTCTACCTTCTTACTGTAACCTCCGTTTGACTTAAACCAATAGGTTACGTGGTGCAAGTGGATGCAGACATGATGTAATTTGGCTCTTTTGTAATCTTCACATAATCTTAGTACTGTGATGATAACCACATCAAATACAGTCAATGTAGGCTAAAATAAATTTTTGGATGAATGTATAAATAAACTGAAAGATCAGAAAACACTAAACTGTCGGTAGTCTAACATTTTTTTCAACTAAAGATAAGTAAGATAAGTGGGCTCTAATATATTGAGTATATTTTCCCAACAATACAACAGGTAAATTTAAATAGACAATACATAATCAAGTATGGAGAAAGGATTCAGTGCCACTACACAACACTATCTAGTTATTGGAGAGTGATAATACTATGGACATCTTTAAATTTTTGTGAATACCTGTATTGTCTAAATGTTCATAGGTTAGACACAAAGAACATGCGTTATTAAATTAAAAACAGCCATTTTAAATTGAAAATAAAATAATAAAGGTGCTGCTTAAATTAGCTTTCTTTGGTTTTAAACCCAGGCAAGTTTGGCATATACCATTTTGTTACTTATGCATTTGACAAATGCAAGTATGGAGCTATTACTCATGGAGATATGCCAAAGAAGACAAGATAAGTCCCTGAAAGTATTAGGAGGGCAAAATATACCCCCAAAATTCAAAAAAAAAATTGTAGAATTGAACAGAAATAGCAGTGGAAATGCTATTTCATGTAACACTGTTTCTTGATGAGAAGGTTATTAGAATTAATTGTGGCCTGATCAAATTGCAAATGTCTAAAAAAAAGCCTAAGGTAGTAGTTTTGTGGATAGCAAATAATGTCAGACAAATTCAATTTACTTTTATGAAAAAGTAACAAGGGAGAAGCCATATGTATTATAGATCAGGAACTGAGACAGCTTTTTCAGTGTGCTCCGCATTACAATTGTCTCAGCAAGCTACAAAGTATGACATTATGTAGGTACACGCACCCATAGGGCAGTGATCAAAAGTTTATTCTTAGTAACAGAGGACATAATGAATAGATTTTCTTTGCAGCTATCATAGTTCTGGTTGTAATAACTATATAAGGGATTGAAAGATTGAAATAAAGATTGATTTTCAGTTTAAAGAGGCAGTTAGTTAAAGTGACTTGTTAACACTTCCTTGTAGGGACATGGGAATCTGATGTTATCATGCTAAATAGAAATTATAGACATATAACTTATTGTCAAACAGTTCAGTTCAGTTCAAGATACTTGTCTTTAGGGAAATTGTACCATGTAAGTGATAAGATGATTATAAGTTGCTTTGTAAAATTTATGCAGTTTATATTTCATGCAGGTACTACCTAGGTAAGTGATGTAATATTACTTCAAAATAATTGTTTTAAATTCCACACAACCCGAATAATTAGTATATAAAAAAATTACTAACTTGACTGGTTTAGGGATTTTTCTTTAAGTCATTTGAAAACATGGGGAACAAATGTTGGTTAACTATAGAATAACAAAGAAAAAATCTGTTAGATAAAATGTATATTCCACTTACCTTTGGAAGTAGTCAGACCTTTAAAAAATAATTGTTTTAATATGCAATATAAATAAATGTGTATGAAAAATGCTCATACTTAGTAACTATCATCACCTTTTCTCTACTCCAAAATAACAAAAAATAGAATGTTTTGTTCTATCCATAGCAAAAGTAAAACACTTTCACATTCATATCTTAATTTAGTTGGTATTTTAGTACCTTGACAGGAGCAAAGAAAAAAAAAAGAAATATTTACTGATTATGCTATGGTTATAATAACTATGTAAAAAAAATAAAGGCAATTTGTAAAGTGAATTTTTAACAGTTCTTCAAAACACTTATTTTACATGGTGCATTGCATGAGATGACTCTAGCTGTAGCCATCCAGTCTTCTAATATCTCATTCCTACCTTGTCAGCATTGTTTCTCAGCTAGACAAATGTAGGTTGGTTTCCTTGCTTGCCTTCCTTCTGCTATGATTGGTTTTAAATATTACATATGATGTTATCCGTAAAAATGCAATGTGGCTGTCTTCCTTTGTTCTTCAATGGCCCAGAAGCTTACCATTTCAGTCACAATAAAAAGCAGAAAACATTATGTATCCTACAATTCTTACATGATCTGTTCTATAACCACCTAGCAAGTCTTTTTTCTACATTCACTATTCTTCAGCCACACAGGCTTTCTTGCTTCTTGCTATTCCAAGAGCAAGTAAAGCATGTTTTTCATAGAAATGTTAAGCTCCTCTTCTCAGTCTTCTCATGGCTTACTCTTCTCTGCCATTCAGGGCTTTGCTCAAATATCACCCTGAAAATCTGAAGTAATAACCACCGTGTGACTCTCCTTTGTATTCTTAACAGCTACATTGTGTTTATTCTTTGCTGTCACCCATAACCGTATTTGTGCCCATGTATTCTTTTTCTCATTGTTCATTTTCCATATTAGAATATACAGCCTATAAAAGAATAGATATTTTATTTTTCTGTTGTATTTCCGGTGCCTAGTAGAGGTTTAACATTCTTTATGGAATAAATTAATTCAAAAATGAAGGGGTGGATAAATATGCTTCAAAATGTCAAATTTGGTAACATTCTAAAGTTTTTCTTGAATATCTAGATAAATAATGCCATACTGATGAATACCAATGTTACCATTTATAGATTTGATTTCATTCTTTATATGACTTTTCTATAAACCTTATAAAATATCATGCATTTTTTCTTTACTACCTATTTTAGCTAACTTAGTAATTACCGTCTTAATTATTTTTATTTTCTTAGGAATAATTCTGAGTAAAAATAAAGCATATATTCTTAAAATGTATTTTGTTTTATTTATTGCTGCTGGAAAAACTTATGTTTGCTAAAATAGTTTAAATAATCAAAGGATGTATTTTACCTTTTTATTGTGTTTGAAGATGTTAAAAATTAATTACATTCATCAATTGTTTCACAGAAGACACAGTCACATCTTCAATTATCACTTTTTAGTTTGAGTTGACATAGGTTCTCTTAAATACAGTAGCAGCATTCACATATCTGTTCGTTTCAGGCCTTTTATTCATCAAAATGTTATTTGAGAAGAGAAGTAATATGAACAATCAGCATATTTATGATAATATTTTTCCTCATTTCACTTGTCTTCTTCTTGTGATTTTTTTTCCAGAAATTGAAAAATTTCAAGGTTCTGATGGAAAAAAGGAAGACGAAGAAAAGAAATATCTTGATGTCATCAGCAACAAAAACATAAAGCTCTCAGAAAGAGTACTGATTCCTGTCAAGCAATACCCAAAGGTACTACCAAATATACTTTGCTCTCATAGAATTGAGGAAAAAAATGATAAAATAAGATGACATTTTATTTGTTGACTTTTATAAAATAAATATTTGAAGCTTTATTGGGTAAATGTATGCAAGCACATGATATTGACCTAGGGAAGGAAAATTTTTGAAAGTGCAATGATGAGGGTAACTTTCAGGTGAAGGCTACAGCGTTTTTGTTCTGTGAATGTAGGAAGCAAAATCAGATATTTTATTCATTTATTCAAAATATAAATGATTCATCAATTTGTCCAAATATGAACATCCATTTGACTATGTTTGGTTCACGTTAAAATGTATATCCTTATTATAAAAGGGAGTAGAGTTAATGATACTAAACATGTAACATTAGAAAATCAGCAAGGAATCATTATTAATATATCTAAGAAAATCGCATGGTGGTTATTAGACTCTTAGATGATAACCTATAGGCTTCTATATTCAAGGCTCATTCATAAAATAATTATGATATGGTTCTTAATGTTATATCTTTCTTTAAATTATTTTTTCACTGGTAGATCATTGATAATGAAAGATAGCATTCAGTGGCACGGTTTCATCAGTTATATTCATAAATGTCAGTGGGTAAAAGGAGGGATTTTTTTTGGTGAAATGAATGGAGGAAGCTAAAATGTAAATTCAACGATTCAAGCTGATAATTTACTTTCTGAAGAGTGAATGCGAAGCAAGGACCATGTAATTATCCTGATAGTAATGATTACAGAAATAAATGCTCTAGTTTACCAATTGTCTTCTAATATGATAAACTTTGGTAAATATAATTAACTAGATGCTTTGTCTATAATTATTTCAAACAGGGATACAATTGTTAAAGCCCAGCAAACCATAAAATTTATCTTTGAAATGAAGTATTTTGGGCGTGCAATTTTGTTTAGTTTTGTTGTTGTTGTGTTTTGTTTTGTTTTGTTTTGAGCTAGACTCTGTTGCAGGAAAGCGTGTTAAATAGGTATATGTTTTTAAAAATAAACTTTATTAGATTTGCTTTATAATAATCTCTTGAATATTAAATTGGGCAGTCTTAGAAATATACATGAAAAATTTGCATAGTAGTAAAATAAGGTAGAAATATGTTGGAGTATAAAGAATAATGTTTCCTCTTTCACTTGATCAATTAACCAGTATAATCTTGAATACAAGATTCTTTTCTTAAATCATATAATTAAATATGGCATAACTTGATGATGTTTCTTGGATTAACATTTTTGTATTCTCTGGATGTGGGAAAGTCGATGACAGTTTAATACTCGCCTCTAAATAAAAATGTAGTTCTATAGTCTCTGATCAAATTAAGCTGGCAAGATATACAAGGCATTAAAGTCTTGATTGCTCTTCAAGTGGTTTTATGCTGATAGTTTCTAGAGTCTATGCTTGATTCAGAATGATGAATACCAAAATAAGAATATTCTATGGTGTCAAATTTCTGTGTTTAGTTTAATTTCATAATGTATAAGAAAATGCTCAAACAATAAAACTGCTTATTCTTAACTGCTGTGAACCACAGATCACCAGCAAACTGTTTTATCTCTTACAATTTTTAAAATCATGGAATGCATAGGCTGGAACTAATCTTGGAAGTCAGAGAATATATAAAATTTTTATTTTACGGATGAGGTAACTGAAAAAAATATGAATTGCTCAGGGTCATGCTTTTGTTATAGATGGAAATCTTTAGTACAGTTACTATTTTTTTAGATTCTTCAATTTTGGTGAACGTTACATTTTTAACTTGACTGATCAAGCCCACATATTAGCATTACATTTTCATGTTAAATGTGGAAGATGTGAAAAATTATAGCACCTGATGATTAATATAATAGTTGTATGGAACAGTCTCAAATAACAAGTCATGCTTGAGAAAATTTATCATTTCTTTAAATGAGTAATAGCCTGCCAAACATCTTTAATTTATTTTTAAAGGTATATTCATTTCATTTAATTATCACACAAAAGAGACCTTTAGAGCTCTTTTACAGAGAAAGAGTGAAATTCTGAGAGGCAGACTATACTCACTTATCAAAGTTGACCTACCTTGTTCTTTTGTTTTTATACTACAACAATCAATCATAATATTTTGGAAACAAATTATATCTGATACTTAATAGTCTTTTGAAAACAAACCGTATTTTATTATAAAAGTTGTGATATTTTCCTGCTGTTTATTGTCTACTTATTAGAAAAATATCAGGGAAATAGAGTTAAGATTATGGTCACTAAACTTGAGCTGTATTTGATGTACATTTATGAGCTGTAAAATGTGTGATGTGATGTGATACTATGAGCTGTTGAGCAGAGTACAACAGTATTTATGGATTTAAAGTTTAATCTTTTATAATAAAAAAGTGATTTATCCTTCAGGGGGCTACACTGGTGAAAAACCTGCTTTATACAGCTTTCTCTCAGAACCATTTCTCCCCTTGATGCCTGCTGTCTGTTTGTACCAATAATTCATGTGGTGATGATACATTCTTCCCAAAGAGCAAATAATGACTATAGGAATTCTTGAGGAAATGGCCTTCTCAAGACCTGACTACATGACTTTTTTTGGATAGATTATGTTTCAGTTAGTCTCCAATTTCAAGTTAATTTGCTTAGTTGAATACTACAAGCAATTAAATGAAGTTTAAAATTTAAATTATAAAAATGCTCTTTAAGAATGATTTATCTAGCTCTGGTGCTTTATATTTAATAATTTAACCTGGGGAAAATATGCCATATTATAATATTAAGTTATTTTAATTAGCAGTTTTTCTTAATTGGCTTTATATATTTGTAATAAAATTAATAAACGTGTATTTGGGATTCATGCTAAATGAGTAGACTGTAACTGCTCTTCCCTACAAAAACGAATAAAACAAATGGGCAGCTATTCAGACGGTGAGTATATTACTTTGCTTCACTGCAGTAACCTTTTTACTTTGTGTATGTATTTCATAACATATTTCTGTGAACCTTAAAAACATACAATAATATTTATTTGCAAAAGAGATTAATAGAGAAATAGATGTTGCACATCTGTTTGCATTTGCAAATGTTTCTGAATCACAGCAATTACTTCTTTTTAATTTTTGTTTTAGTTTCATGGGTAAATGCACAGGTTTATTATATAGGTAAATTGTGTGTCATGGGGGTTTGGTGTACAGATTATTTCCTCACCTAGGTAATAAGCATAGTACCTCATAGGTAGTTTTTCCATTCTCACCTTCTTCCACCCTCAACCCTCAAGTAGGCCCCAGTGTCTATTGTTTCCTTCTTTGTCCATGTGTACTGAATGTTAGCTCCCGCTTACAAGTAAGAACATGTAGATTTGGTTTTCTTTTCCAGCATTAGCTCACTTAAGATAATGGCCTCCTGCTCCATCTGTATTGCTGCAAATGACACGGTAACTTCTTTTATGGCTGCATAGTATTCCGTGGTTTATACGTACCACATTTAGAAAAAATCCAGCCTACCATTGATGGACATCTAGGTTGATTCTGTGTCTTTGCTGTTATGAATAGTGCTGTGATGAACATATGTGTGCATGTGTCTTTATGGTAGAATGATTTATATTCCTTTAAGTATATATACTATAATGGAAATTGCTGGGTCAGATAATAGTTATAAGTTCCTGGAGAATTTGCAAAGCTGCTTCCCACAGCGGCTGATAAAATTTACAATCTCACCAGCAGTGTATAAGCATTTCCTTTCCTTGGCAACCTCACCAGCATGTGCAATTTTTGGTCTTTTTAAGAATAGCCATTCCAACTGGTGTAAGATGGTATCTCATTGTGCTTTTGATTTGCATTTTTCTAATGATTAGAGATGTTAAGCATTTTTTCACATGCTTGTTGACCACATGTATGTTTTTTGAAAAGCGGCTGTTCATCTACTTTGCCCACTGTTTAATGGGGTTTCCTTGTTAATTTTTTTATGTTCCCTATAGATGCTGCATATTAGAACATTGTCAGATGCATAGTTTGCAAATATTTTCTTCCATTCTGTAGGTGGTATATTTTATTCCATTGATAGTTTATTTTGCTGTGCAGAAATTCTTTAGTTTACAACCCATTTGTCAAGTTTTGCTTTTGTTCCAATTGCATCGAGTGTCTTTGTCATAAAATCTTTGTCAGAGCCTATTTCCAGAATGATATTTCCTACATTATCATCCAAAGTTTTTATAGTTTTGGATTTTACTTTTAAGTCTATAATCCATCTTGAGTTTATTTTTGTAAGTAGTATAAAGAAAATATCAGTTTCAATGTTCAGCATATGGCTAGCCAGTTATCCTCGTTGCCTGTTTTTTGTTTGTTTGTTTTGTTGTTGTTGTTTGTTTGTTTGACTTTGTAGATGATCAGGTGATTGTAGGTGTGTGACTTTATTTCTGGGTTCTGTATTCTGGTCCATTAGTCTATGTGGTTGTTTTTCTACCAATATCATGCTGTTTTGGTTATTGTAGTCTCGTATTTTTTGAAGTCAGGTAATGCGTTGCTTCTAGCTTTTTCCTTTTTGCTTAGGATTGCTTTGGCTATTTGGACTCTTTTTTCATTCTATATGAATTTTAGAATAGTTTTTCCTAATTCTGTAAAGAATATCATTGGTAGTTTTATAGGGATAGCATTGAATCTGTAAATTGCTTTGAACAGTATGGCCATTTTAATAATATTGATTCTTTCTTAAGCCGTACACATGAAATGTTTTTTTTTCATTTGTTTGTGTCTTGTCTGATTTCTTTCAGGCAGTGTTTTGTAATTCTGATTATAAAAATCTTTCACCTTCCTGCTTAACTGTATTTCTATGTTTTTTTGTGTGGCTATTGTGAATGGGATTGTATTTTTTTATATGATTCTCAGCTTGGATGTTGTTGGTGTATAGAAATGCTACTCCTGATTTTTATACATTGATTTTGTACCCTGAAACTTTGTTGAAGTTCCTTATCAGATCTGGGAGCTTTTGAGAAGACACTATGGGATTTTATAGGTACAAAATCATATCATCTGAAAATAAGGATAGTTCCGCTTTCTCCCTTTCCATTTGCATGCCTTTTATTTCTTCCTCCTGCCTGATATATCTGACCAGGATTTCCAGTACTGCGTTGAATATGAGTAGTGAGAGAGGGCATCATTGTCTGTTATGGTTTTGAAGGAGAATGCTTCCAGCTTTTGCCCTCTCAGTATGTTGTTGGCAGTAGGATTTTCATTGATGGCTCTTATTATTTTGAAGTATGTTCCTTCAATGCTTAGTTTGTTCAGAGTTTTTAACATGAAGGGATATTGAATATTATTGAAATAATTTTGTGCATCTGTTGAAATGATCATGTTGTTTCTGATTTTAGTTTAATTTATGTGATGAATCATATTTATTGATTTGCATATGTTAAACCAAACTTATATCTCAGGGATAAAACCTGCTTGATTGTGGTAGATTAGCTTTTTAATCTGCTGCTGGATTTGGTTTGCAAGTATTTTGTTGAGGACTGTTGCATCTATGTTCATCAAGGATATTGGCCTGGAGTTTTAATTTTTTTGTTTTGTCTCTTCCAGCTTTTAGTATTAGGATGATGGTGGCCTCATCATCCTGATGAATTAGAGAAGAAGGACTCCTCCTCTATTTTTTTGGAATAGTTTCAGTAGGAATGGGACCAGCTCTTCTAATACATCTGATAAAATCTGGCTATGAATCCAACTGGTCCTGGGCTTTTTCTGGTTGGTAGTCTATTTGTTACTGATTCAATTTTGGACTTAATTATTGGTCTGTTCAGGGATTCAATCTCTTCCTGGTTCAATCTCGGGAGGTTGTATGTGTCCAGAAATTTACCAGCTTCTTCCAAGTTTTCTAGCATGTGTATATGGAGGTGTTTTTAATAGTTTCTGAAAGCTTTTGCATTTCTGTGGGATCCCCACAGTGGTAACGTCCCCTTTGTTGTTTCTTGGTGTTCACTTAGACCATGTCTTTATTTTTCCTTTATTAGTCTAGCTAGTGGTCTATCTATCTTATTTATTCTTCAACAAACCAACACCTGGATGTGAACTTTTGTGTATTTTTCATGTTACACCTTCCTTCTGTTCAGGTCTGGTTTTGTTTATTTCTCATCTTCTGCTAGCTTTGATGTTGCTTTGCTCTTGTTTCTCTAGTTCCTCTACGTGTCATGTTAGGTTGTTAATTTGAGATCTTTCTAGTTATTTTGTGTGGGCATTTTACACTATAAGCTTTCTTATTAATAGAGCTTGAGTTGTGTCCCAGAGATTCTTGTATGTTGTATCTTTGTTCTCAGTAGTTTCAAATAATTTCTTGATTTCTGCCATAATTTTATTGTTCACTCAAAAGTCATTCAGGAGCAGGTTAATTTCCATGTAATTCTGTGGTTTTGAGGAATCTTCTTAGCATTGATTTATATTTTTATTTTGCAGTGTCCAGGAGTGTGCTTGGTATGATTTCAGTTTTTTTCAATTTGCCAGGGATTGTTTTATGGCCAATTGTGTGGTCGATTTTAAAGTGCCATGTGCAGAGAGAAATATATATTCTGAAGTTTAGGGATAGAGAGTTCTTTAGCTGTCTATTAGGATTATTTAGGCAAGTGTTAAATTCTGGTTCTGAATATCTTTGTTAGTTTTCTGCCACGATGATCTGTCTAGCACTGTCAGTGGTGTGTTAAAGTTCTCCCACTATTGTTGTGTGGTTATCTAGGTTTCTTTGTAGGCCTCTAAGAATTTGTTCTATGAATTTGGGTACTCTTATGATATGTGCATGTATGTTTAGGATAGTTAAGTCTTTTTGTTGAATCAAACTCTTCTATTATGTAATGTACTTCTTTTTCTCTTTTGATTTTTGTTTGCTTAAAGCCTATTTGTCTGAAATTAGAGTAGCAGACCCTCAATTTTTTTGTTTTCTTGTTTGTTTGTTTTCCATTTGCTTGGTAGATTTTTCTCAATCCCATTACTTTGACCTTTTTTCTTCATCCCATTATTTTTAGGTTCTTTTCCCATCCCATTACTTTGGATATCATTGCATGTAAGATGGGTCTCTTCAAGGAACATATAGTTGGGTCTTGCTTCTTTATTCATTCTACCATTCTGTGCCTATTATTTGGGTTATTTCACTCATTTATATTCAAGGTTAGTTTGTATATGTGTGGATTTGATCCTGTTGTCATGTTACTAAGTGGTTATTATGCAGACTTGATTGCTTGATAATGTGAATGGTCTATATACCTAAGTGTGTTTCTGTGGTGGCGCATAATGGTCATTTGTTTCCAAATTTAGCACTCCATTAAGGTCCTCTTGTAAGGCAGGTCTTGTATTAATGGATTCCCTTAGCATTTGCTTGCCTCAAAAGAATCTTATTTCTCCTTTGCTTATGAAGCTCACTTTGGTAGGATATAAAATTATTGGTTGTAGTATCCTTTCTATAGGAATGCTGAATATAGACCCTCAATCTCTTCTGGTTTACAGGGTTACTGCTGATAGGACTATTGTTAGCCTCATTGGGTTTTCTTTGTAGATGACCTGCCCCTTCTCTCTAGCTGCCTTTAAGGTTTCTTCTTTCATTTTGATTGAAAATCTGATGACTATGTGTCTTGGGGATGGTCATCTCGTATAATATCTTACAGGGATTCTCTGCATTTCCTGAATTTGGATGTTGGCCTCTCTCACAAGATGTCATTTTCCAAGTTCCTTGCTTTCTCTCCCTCTCTTTCAGGGATGCCAGTGAGTTGTTTGCACCTCTTTGCACAATTCCATGTTAGCATAGATTTTGTTCATTCTTGTTTATTCCTTTTTCTTTAAATTGTCTGGCTGAGTGGATTTGTAGAACCAGAGTTTGAGCTTTAAGATTCCTTCCTCAGCTTGGTCTATTCTGTTGTTAATACCTGGGATTGTATTATTAAATTCTTTAGTCCATTTTTCAGCTCTATCAGATTACTTTGGTTCTTTCTTAAGATAGTCACTTCATCTTTTATTCTCCGTATTAGTTTATTGCATTCCTTAGATTCCTTGAATTGGATTTTGATGTTCTCCTGAATCTCAATGGTCTTCATTTGTATTGATATCCTGAATTCTGTATCTGCCATTTCAGCCACTTCAACCTGGTTAAGAACCATTGTTGAGAAACTAATGTAGCTGTTTAAAGATAGGAAGACACTCTGGTTTTTTGAGTTCCAGGGTTCTCACTGGTTCTTTCTCTCTGTGTGGGCTGATGGTCCTTTAATATTTGAAGTTGCTTTCCTTTGGTTGGGGTTTTTTGCATTTATTTTCTTTGATGCCCTTGACAGTTTGACTCTGGTATAAGGTGGGTTCGGTCAACAGGCTTTGATTCCGGAATATATCAGGGGGCCATGGCTCAGTTCTGCTCTTCTGGGCTACATGTTCTTACCTGAGTGGGCTGGTACCAGGTCCCCAGCTTTGTTCTCTGACCCCCTGAGGTTAGGAACCTACTGTGCTGGGGAGGCTAACGTGTTCCTGGTTTGTGGCCACAACTGTTTGATGGGGAATGCCAGCCAAAGTGCTTCATCAGTGCATTTTGGTAGTGGGATCCATGGTTGTTCTAATGTGCCAGCAGCCATGGTGGTATAGCAGGGTGCATATGTGTTAGCTGGAATATCCTGGGAAAGTATTTTAGTCTTGTATTTTTGGCCACAGTCCAGTAGAGGGCACTTAAGAGTGCTAGCCAGCAGATGGCCTCTTACTCGGCTGCATGGCTGTTTTGTTTTTTGGTACATTTGGCAGTAGTTCTCTGTGATGCTTCAGAGAAGAATGACCCACTCACATAGTCTACTTCCGGTCCTTGGAGGAGCCCCCTTCAGTCAGGCTCCATGTCCACATTTCTTTTGTTGGATGTTTGGTCCATGGGACTTTCTCAGGGAGAGGCCGTGGTCTGCAGACAGGCTTTACTTGGCCCTGTGGAGGGAGGCACACCCTGATCCTCCACCAGCCTGTGAACACTTCTTTCAGTGAGGGCTCCTCCCTGCTTAGTCACCACCCAAGCCATCAAGTCCCACTCAGCTAGGTGCTGCGGGAGTGGTTGGGTCAGATGACTGTCTGGGTGCTGCCCGGAGGAACACATAGTTGTGCCTGTCCATAGAGTTCAGACAGAAGCAGGACACTAGGCTCAAAGATCTAGCAGGCGTGGTGCACATTGCTTACCAGTGTTGGGGGTAGGTGAAGTCACCTGCCGTGCTATATGAGTATTTTCTAAGACAATAGAAGACTGTACCCACCAGCTGAGTTCAAGCAGCAGTGGCTCCACTGGACCAGAGGCTGGCTTCAAGCTTTGTCTGGTGAGAGTGGATGGATCAATCTTACTCCTCCCACACATTGCGACTGTGGCTTCTGTCAGGGCTATGTCACTGGTACCAGTCTGTTCCAGGGTCCAAGGCTTGAGAGGTCTCTGTGGACTTGAGAGTTACCTTTGCCAAAACTACTGGTAGCTCCCTGCCTCCGTTTAGAAGTGTGTGGTGTAGTGCAGCAGGGCCAGGGGCATTTTCCCATCCCCAGTCCTGCACAGGTCCTGTCAAGAAAGTGTGGATGTCTCATGGGACTCCTACTCACTTAACCTTTCCCATGTGGGGAGCTTCTCCTGTCTACACACTGATTCCAGATGGGCTACTGCCCAGCTTTGCTCTTCTCTGCTATGTGTCCTTCCTGCCTTGATGGATCCCAAAGTGGTTTCTTAGGTGATCAGCTTATTGGGTCAGTGTTCACTAGCCCTTTTATTTCCTCTCCAAGAGAGCAGTACACATGAGCTTCTTGCTTCTAGTCCACCATTTTGACCCAATCCCTAATTCTTTCTTGATAGTTAAGCCTCTACAAAGGCAAATAAGTCAAATTGTTCCTCCATATTCCTAAGAGATTCATGTAGAAGACTCTGGAGGCTGACTCTCAGTGCACTGAGTTAGCCCTGCTTTGCAAGGAGTAGATAATGTGTGTATGTGTGTGTGTGTGTGTGTGTGGTGTGTGCATGTGTGTGTGTGGTGTGTGGTGTGTGTGTGTGTGTGTATATATATATATATATATATAGAGAGAGAGAGAGATAGAGAGAGAGAGAGAATGAGGGAGAAAGAGAGAGAGACTGGAGAACAAACACTATTCTTAACATTGACTATTTCTCATCCACATATACTGTGCTTCATAGTTCAATACACCATTTCTTTAACATTTTAACATCTCCACCTATTATGGAGATGTTAAATTCTTACAGTCAGAATCATCCTACAGTCTCTTTCCGGCAAGCAGTGGTCATAGCTCACAGTTTTTGCCTGATCATGTGTAAACGTGGTACCGGCCTCTTACAGTAAGTTGTTTGTAGGGTAGGAACTTTGCGTGTTGAGTTTACTTGCAGTTTGAAATGTCTTCAACACAATTACATCATGAGTTAGTGGTGAAATGCAAAGCTGTTACAATACAAAAAGAATAAAAACATAGCTTAGGGTATAAATTTGATTTAATGAAGACAATTATTATCCTTGGAGAAATGATAAAAATTCCATATCATATTTTCTTGTGCCACAACAAACAAGTGCCTTGTAGGACCTAATTAACCAACATATACGTAAGTGGCACAAGCTGTGCTATATTTTGTTACTGCTTAGACATGCAAAAGGAATGTTTGGCACGTGTCTGGGTAAACTGAGAGACCATTAGAGGACTGGAAAGTGCGGCTTCCTCTTGTGAAAGGGCAACTACTTGTTGCTTACTGGTGTACCTGTTTGGTCACCTAGGCAATTCAACCTCTCAATGCCTTTTAACAGTATCTTTTTGATGTACTTTTAGAATTCTGTGAAATACATCGGACCTTTCCTTCATTTAAATTTGCCCCAAGGCCCACTTTATATTTCTTGAGTTACTGCCAACTCTTTAAATCAATATATTGCCAGGAGTATAAATCTGCCCCAAATTTGGTCTTTTTAAAGATCAAACGCAGCCACATTCCCCTGTGATGGTATTCAAATCCATTTCTTATGTAGATTAATGCAGAAAATTAAAGTTCTAGAATATGTTTAAAACCATTTTACTTGTTCAATACTTCTTAATCTGTTCAGTCCCAGAAAGAGGGGCAGCCTTCTGTGCCTGGTTAGAACAAGTCCCACCCAAGGTTGCAACTTGCCATGTCTTCCTGTGGAGTGTGTGCTTCCTTCTTTATACATCAAAAGATGAAATACCGAAGTCCAAGTACTTGATGAGTGTGATTTCTCTGACTTTTAAGTAGTTATCAGATCATTTAAGAATAGCTGCTAAATGTGGAAACTACGACTACATTTCAAAGCCAAATGTAACCACTTATAATCTTGGAAATATGTCTCTATTTTTGTAAGCAATATGGTTTTCCAGAAGCCACTCTGTAGCTTAGAGCTTAAACCTGTTTTATTTTTACCACAGACCACTGCACAGCATTGCTTTTTGTTTCTCTAAAGTAAATGGAAGAATGGATTTGATGGGCTTTGTGATTTCAGTTTCATTCATATCAGTTTCCCAACTCCTCATTTGTGAATTTAAATTTTAATTGAGAAAATGATGTGACACTGATTCACATTTTTGTGAGGGAAAAAAAATTCAAAGTGTTGTAGACCGTATTCTCTCCAATAGAGTGGCATGTGAAATAATCCTGTTTTCTAGATAAATATAGAAATTTTCAGTGGTATTATGTCTAGAATTTGTCTTTTCTGATTACCCCTCCTTTTAATTAATGTCTATCCCATGTACTTCAGATATTATTTTTCCATTTTATATTTTTATTTTTTTTTTGTTTCCATCCCACATTGACTCATGCATTTCTAATTCTGAATTAGTTGAATTAGTTGTGCTTCTACTCACGTCGTGTTTTATGACCCTTTGCAAATATGTCCTTGGTCTTCTGGAAATCATGCCAGTCTCTCCTTCTTTTCTCGGTCCAGTGAATATTCAGCCTGTTTTAGCTAGTTGTTTTCATTCTGTCACAAAGCCCCTACCCCTTTCCTTCTCACACCTCAGGCTAATATTTCTACCCGTTTGGGAGGGTTGCTTCTTATTTTCACATTTACCCTCAGCTGGAAAACTGAAAAATACTCCAAAAAGACCATTAAAATGCAAGTACTTTTTGAAAAGTGCCAAACCCGTATTCTTACTTTAGGGCCCCGTGACAACCAAAATATCTTTTATCTCATGTCCTTCTCTACAGTCCTGCCATTCTTCATTTGCTTGTTTATTCATTTGTTTGTTTAACTCACTGAGCCTTCAATAAGCTTCTCTACACTCATTACAGCACAGATGAATCTTCTGCTATTTCTTTTGTTGTTGCAGTAGGAGTGACTTTTTATATAGACAGATGTTTAAGAGATCAGAAAAGAAATATCACCATTAAAATCAAGAGACTTTGCATCATCAAGGGATTATTAATACCTTTCTGAAGTTAGGACCTGAAGTCAAGCAACTTGTTGAAAGACATCTAAATCCATGTAGAAAATTATGAGTAAGTTTTATTTTCATTTTTAGTGTAAATAATGAAAATTTGTGTAATATATCATTTTTGATTTATGCCATTTTATAAATAACTTTCTTAAAAATATATGGGTTTCACAACATCACAAAAATAAAACTGTAGAAAAACCTCACTTGTAAATACCAATTGGAAAACTGTAAAATATTACCAAGTGTGGAGCACTAGTGTTCATAGAAGTATTATTCACGATAGCCAAAAGATAGAAACAGCCCAAATATCCTCAACAATTAGTAGATAAATAAAATGTGACATACACACAGAATGGAATATTCTTCAGCCTTTAAAAATAATGAAATTCTGTTACATTCTACAATATAAATGAACATTGAAATGTTATGCTAAATAAAATAAACCAGTCG
The DNA here is from genome assembly GCF_009761245.1 of Sapajus apella. NCBI lineage: Eukaryota > Metazoa > Chordata > Mammalia > Primates > Cebidae > Sapajus > Sapajus apella. The sequence continues at coordinate 16,532,080 of NW_022436981.1, read as the reverse complement.
AAAAGAACAAATATTTGACTCCACTTTTATGAGGTTCCTAGAACAGGCAAATTTATAGAGACAGAAAGTATAGTAGAGGTTACTGTGCACTTTGGGGTGGAAGGAATGAAAGTTTTGTTTGGAATGATGAAAAAGTTACAGAAATGGACAGTTGCACAACAATGTAAATGTACTTAATGCCACATATTCGTGCACTTAAAATTAGTTACAGTGGACTGGGTATAGTGGGGTGTGGCTACTTCCCAGCTACTGGGTAGGCCAAGATTGGAGAATCATTGAACTCAGAAGTTCAAATCCAACCTAGGTAACATAGACCCTGTCTCTGAAAATAATAATGCCAATGATGCATATTTAAAATAGTTAAAATGGTAAATTTTATGCTATGTCTATTGTACAATAATAAGAAATATTACAAAAATATTAGCACATCCATCAGCTTAGAAAATTATACTCAAATGTAGTTCATTTCAGGAATGCAAGATTGATCAGGTTTTTAAACATACTTAAGCAAATTCACTAATTTTATTAGATCAAAAAAGCCATTTAATAAAACCAATTTTCTATTCCTTATGAAATAAACATGGACATATATAATTGGTAGATATTAACAAGGGTGTGGAGAAATAATTTACTGAATAAGTGTTAGAGAGATAACCAGTAAGATAATAAGACAAAAGAAAAGGAAGAGCAAATCCCTGTCTTATCTCGTACACCAAAATAAATTCTAACTGTGTCTCACTAAAATTAAGTGCCAATAAATAAATAAATAAATAAATAAACATACTAGAATGAGTTATGGGCAATTTTATTTCATAAAGTTTAATTAGTGGAAAGAATTTTTTAAAGGATGCAAATTACTGATGCCAAAAGTAAATGAATAAATTCTTTTACAACATAAATTTAAAACTTCTGTACAAGCAAAGTCATGTATGTAATTACTAAAATCAAAAAGAAGATTCTAAATTTATATGAATATATGAAACATATGATAGAAAAACTATGCCTTTCTATATAGAGAAATCCATATTTCTAATTGAAGAAGCAGCTAATGTTCCTATCACACACGTATAATTTAAGGAAAATTTCAAAAAAATGTGAACCTTACTTCTTAGAAAAATACAAGTTATGATTAATTTGAGATGCTTCTGTTCTTTATCAAACTGACACACATGTTTTGATTATAATCAATAATGATTTTAGGGCATGTGGAAAATTTCACTCTATAATATCTTAAAGAGTACAGACTCAAGTATTTTAGAAAGCAGTTTTGCAAAATTAATATCACAAAGACACAGACTTTTGAAAGCATTTGCATATCTAGCAATTTATGTTGGAATTCTGTATTTGCAAAAATACATATTATTAAGTGAAACAAATGAGTTTGTTCTTGAGTATAAGAGGTATACATGCATGTATGTATACGTGCATACATTTACATAGAAATAAATGTAAGACAGATAAACAGACACTTTTGTGCCATTTGATTGTTATTATATTTTATTTTTCTAATAATAAAGACATTTTGAAAATAGTTTGGGCTAATGTAAAGCAATTAATGAAAGAAAAGATTGGTTCTATATAGAAGCTTTTTTCCTATAATGGAGGAACAAATAATTAAAACTAAGAATTATTATGTGTTTTCTATATGCCAGATATCTTATAGTTTTTACATATACTGACTCATTTGATTGTCACAAAATCCTAATAATACTATCCTGCACGTTTTATATATAAGGAAACTCTCATAGGAACTGACTTGCTAAAATAACATCATTAGTAAGTTTATAGCCTGTTGCCTTACCTCATTACGTTATATAGTTCATTGTTATAATTTAAGCAAATTGTATCTTAAAACATGCAGTAGAAAACTTAACCCCAAACATGACTCCAAAACCCATCAAAATCTATTATAAATTTAAAAACCAGGTTCAGATATTCCCTTTATGGAAAAACAATACATGTTTTATTTCTGGTTTATGAATAGTTATGCTGCTTAAATTAAGAGCATAGTCTAAAACTCAAGCTTAGAGGAATGAGTAACTTTAAAACATTGTAAAATAGTCCTTAAACCTGGGACCTTACACTTAAGAGAATTATAGTTTTTATGACTACCCTGTATATTTCAGACACTGAGAAAAGCGGAATGAACTGCTATTTTCTTTTCTCAAGTATATTGCGAGTGTTCTAAAGAAGAGAGTAAGGTTTAAAAATATATGTCACTTTCCTAAAGCCCCATAATATATTAATGATAGCGTTAACATTTCGTAGGTCTGTCTGCACCGAAGACTCTTTGCATTAAACTATTGTATTATTCACTTTCTTTCATCTTAGGAGGCATTGAGATAATTCTGGGCACAGACTGCCAAGACTTCAAAGGCCTATAGATGGAAAAGCAGATGTATTTCTCCTCTGTTGTTAGTGAGGCAGAAATAATCTACTCATTAGTTGGGAGTGTGTCCCATAGATCATATGGCTGAATCCTCTACCCCAATTTAGGAATCATTTCTACAGTATTTGTGCTACTCATAGTCTGTATATGAATATTTCTAGGATTAAAAAGAAAGTTCAGTGCCTCATAAGCCAGTTGGATCTAATATTGAGTAGACATCACTGTTCAGTTTTTTCATTTCATTATTGAAATATGACTCTTATTCCTGTAAGTTTCCACTTGTGCTGATTTTGCCTCTGCAGCAATGAAAAAAATCATAGGAATTAAAGTCTGTCTTTAACTGTTATTGATACTTTGTCTTCATTGGCTTCCAGTACAAGACTCTTTTTTATCTTCTGTTGCAAAACTGCTTGTATTTTCCAGCCTAGTTTGCTGGTTTCTACTCTTCCACACAACTCAATAATACTAAAGTTCCTTAGAGATTATCCATGGTGCTCTTCTGTATCTATACCCACGCTCCGTTTGTGATGTCATATGTGTCATGCCCTTATGTAATGCATAAGTCTTCCCAAGATTTACTTGAAGCTGTCCACTTGACATCACTATATGGATATCTAGACATTTCAAATTCAACCAGTATTCTTCTCACCCCATTTCTACTCTGTCATCTACGCTGTCTCAGCTGGTGACAACACTTTATCCTTTTACTTGGTCGTGTCAGAAACTATGGATATCCCCTTCACTCCTCTCTCCTGCACATTCTCTCCAACCTGCCAGGCAAACTTAGTAGTTTTATGTTTAAAATATGCCATGAATTTGCGAAGGGACTGTGGGAAGATGATGAAGTAGGAAGCAACAGAAATCTGTCTTCCTACCTAGACAACAATTCCAATTGCAGAATCTGTCTGATGTAACTATTCCATAACTACTGAAGTCTATTAAAGTATTGAAAAATATAGGGAAAGCCATGAGAAGTAAATTGTCATTAATTTTGGTCCATTTCAACTGTTAACACAGTAGTAGTTATCCATCTCCCAGCATTATCCCCTGGCAGAAAGAATCTTGAAAACAGCAAGAGAGAAGCAGCTTGTTACATACAGGTACACTTAATAACACTACCAGTAGATTTCTTATCAGAAATTATAGAGACCAGAAGGCAGTGAAAAAATACATCTCAAGTGCGAAAACAGAAATACTGTAAATCAAGAATCTTATATCTAACAGAACTGTTCTTTAAAAGTGAGAAATAAATTGAGACATTCCCTGTCACACAAAAGCTCAGAGAGAGTTCATTGCCACCAGACCTTCCTTCCAAGATTGCCACCAGAACTTCCCTGCAAGAAATGCTTCAGGAAGTCCTTCAGGGTGAAATTAAAAGACACTAGACAGTAACTTGAAGCCACATGAAGATATAAAGATCTTAATAAAGGTAAATAAATGGCAGTAATGAAAGTTAGTATTATCTTAAAAATGATTTGTATCTCCTTTTTTTATTTCCTACAGATTTAAGAGACTAATACATTTTTTAAATGATCTAAAAGCTGGTAAAATTGTAACTTCACTTTTTTTACTATATAATTAGAAGAGCCGGGCGCGGTGGCTCACGCCTGTAATCCCAGCACTTTGGGAGGCCGAGGCGGGTGGATCACGAGGTCAAGAGATCGAGACCATCCTGGTCAACATGGTGAAACCCCGTCTCTACTAAAACTACAAAAAATTAGCTGGGCATGGTGGCGCGTGCCTGTAATCCCAGCTACTCAGGAGGCTGAGGCAGGAGAATTGCCTGAACCTAGGAGGCAGAGGTTGCGGTGAGCCAAGATCGCGCCATTGCACTCCAGCCTGGGTAACAAGAGTGAAACTCTGTCTCAAAAAAATAAAATAAATAAAATAATTAGAAGAGATTAATGAACTTAAATAATTATTAGTTTATGTTTCTGGACATGTAATACATAAATATGTATTTTGTGACATCAACAATGAAAACAGTTATAAAGCCATGAAGATCAGAGTTTTTGTGTGTCACTGAAGTGAAGTTGGTATAAATTCAAATTAGAGTGTTATAATTTGAGGATATTAAATATAATGCCCATGGTGGTCACAAAGAACATAGCTGTAGAATATCTACAAAAGGAAATGTGAAAGGAATTTAAATATTTCACTATGAAAAATATGAAGTAAACATAAATTAAGACAATAATGCAAGAAATGAGAGACAAAACAGATATAAAGCATGGAGAAGACAAGTAGCAAATGACAGAAATAAACTTCTCCTTATCAGTACAGTTTTTTATTGAAATCTTCAGAGGATTTGTTCTGGGATCCCTTGCAAATACCAAAATTCTCAAATGCTCAAGTTACTTATTTAAAATGGCCTAGTATTTGCCTACAACCTATGCAATTCTCACATATACTTTAAATGATCTCTATGTTACTCATAATAACTAACACCATGTATATCACCTATAATATTTAATACTATGTAAATTATTGTTATGCAGTATTGGTTTTTTATTTGTCTTGTTTTATCATATTGATATCTTTTATTTTTTTCATTTCTTTTAAATTCATGGTTTACCATTTGAATAGATGTGGAATTGTGAACATGCAGGGCTAAACTGTAATTACCTTAAATGTAAAACAGTTTAAACTCTCCAATCAAAAGTGATTGACAAAACAGGTGTTTAAAAGTGACTCAAATATATGCTATTTATAAGAGACTCACATTATATCCAAAGACACAAGTAGACGGAAAGTGAAAAGAAGGAAACCCTGGCATGTGCCACAGCATAGATGAACCAAGAGGACATTATGCCATTCATGAAAGGAGAAATACCGTATGATTACACTTATCTATGATGCATCTCAGTAGTCAAAATCATAAAGATGGAACATGGAATGGTAATTGCCAGGTCCTTGGCAGAGGGAGGAATGGAGAGTTACTGTTCAGTAGATACAGAGTTTCAGGATGAAAAGAGTTTTAAGGATGAAAAGAGTTATGAAGATGGGTGGTAGTGATGATTGTACAATATTGTGAATGTGTTTAACACCACTGAACTGCATACTTAAAAATTGTAAAGATGGTAATATTTTATGTGTATTTCCCCCAGATTTTAAAAAATTAGAGCAAATAACATTTGCTACCCAGGCCTATGTGATCACCTTTTTTCAACTGGTCTCCTACCCAGGCCGAAGTCATCATTTTTCTCACCTGGGCTATTCCCTGGCCTAGGTCACTATCTTCTCTCAACCCGCCTATCTGCTCCTGTACATGTATCTTTACAATCCATCCTTCACATAGTAGCCGTGGTCATCTTTAAACACATAGGTCATACAGATCATGTGACTTCTCAAAAAGTTCCGGTGGTCCTCCATTTTACTCGAAGTAAAAGACAGGGATTTGCAGTTGCCTACAAGAGCTGGCTGCCCATTGTCATCCTGACCTCATCTCCTTAATTGCCTTGTTTATTCATTGTGCAGCAGTCCTGGCTGGCTAGCTTTGCTAACACTTAGCAATAACTTTACAGTAGGCTTTCCCCAACCAAGAATGTATTTCCCTCATGTATTTACAAAACTAACTTCCTCATGTGAAAGCCACTCTTTGTTTTGATAACACTTTCTTAGTGAGATCTTAGACAATCTATTTAATACAGTAGCCTTCATCCATCCCTACCCAGTACTCACAGTCCCCTTGCCTTTTTCTGGTTTTTCCTTTTTCCCATAGCAGGTATTGTCTTTTAATGTAGTTTGTAATTTGGTTGGTTGTTAGGTTATGATCTCTTCATGTCAGAATGTAAGCTGCAAAATGGCAAGTTCATCTTTCTTGATCACTCATCTATTCTATTCACTTAGAACAGTGTCTATCACATAGTAGGTGGTCAATAACTATTTTATGAAAGGATCTACAATACAAATGACCCCTGAACAATGGAAGTTGGAACTACTTGGTCCACTTTTGCATGGATTTTCTTTCACCTCTGCCACCTCTAAGACCACAAGATCAACTCTACCTCTTCTTCCTTTTCCTCATCCTACTTGATGTGAAGACAATGAGGTTGAAGACTTTCGTGATGATCCACTTCCCCTTTAAGACTAGTAAATATATTTTTTCTTCCTTATGATTTTATTAACTGCATTTTATTTTTCTTACCTAGCTTTCTTTTTGTAGGAATACGATATGTAATACATATAACATACAAAATATGCATAATGCCATTCCTGAATAAGAGAATGATTAAGACACTAATAAGAATAGGGATAAAATGAATGAAAGGAGATGATGATTATATTACAGGTAATAAAAGTTGTTATTTGCTGACTGCTTACCATGTATCAAGCACTTTTCTTTGTGATTTATATTATTGCCTGATTAAATCCATTTAATATCTGTGGAATAAATACAGAAGAGAAGATTGAGGCACATATAATTAAATTGTCGAAACTCACATAGACATTTGAAAATGCAACAAGATTGAAAAAAGGGGGAAGCTATGCATAAATCTTACATTGATATCTGCATTGCTTACTTACAGACTAAATTTTTCAGCCATATTCACTTAAATACAATTCTAAAACATTATCTTTATACTGCTTCTTTGTTCGAATGTTTGGAAGTTGTGATTGATATTTGTGTAATGTCATAAATTGGAAAATGAATAGTCTACATATATTAAATTATGAAATGATAAAAATTATATAAACATGCTATTATTATTGTATTTTATGTATTAGACCTCTGACTCATATGCCACTTTGAATTAAAATAAATGAATACATACTTCAATAGTTTATTTCCTGTATTCCCATCTGAAGACACATCTCAGAGCAAAAATTGATGCTGTTGCTCATTATCCCATAAACTAGTTTAATTTTAATTGTACGTTCTAACTAAAGGAGAGCAAAATGTTCTGCATTTTAGTTAGTTGGATAAATGTTAACTAGTTCCAGAACCATAAAAGAAATACTGAAGCTTCACAAACATGAATTAAATTATACCCATATTGGGCTTAACTTACTTCATTCTTATTTTCTTCTTTTAGAATAAGTTATTATATTTAACTTAATAGAAAAAGTATTAATTTCATGTGTCATAAAAAGCTACAAAATTAACTTTTTAGAAGAAGAACTCTAAAAAAAAATCTAGTAACACATTTTTATGACTTTATTAGCAAATGAAATCTTACAAAATATGAAGAATATTTCCCGGTGATATGCTTTTTATGTCAGTCTTAAAATAGTTTTATTTTAGAGTTTTATACTAATATTGCAGTTGTCTTGATTACCAACATATGATCATGTATACCATTACTTCATCATGCTTTTAGTTCCAACTATACCGAACTGGCCAAATAAATACTTTATTGTAAGATTTAATGTAGTCTTTAAAAGCTTTCTCAGAAATTAACTATAAGCATATATAACTTTTTGGTTAATAAAAAATAGGTAGTACAAAATACATTAAAAAGTACATAGTTTTGTAGAATCTGGGAAACATTTTTCACATGTTATCATTTTTATATTTGCCACAGAGTCTTTGAAATTATTGAGTTTTTTACACATAGTGATTCTGTACCTGGGCTATCAGGTGTAATTGGATTGATGGCGTGGCTAAGATCCTTTTATTTTTTCATATATAAAGAATTTTTTTCTGACTACACCCTGGAAAATGTATGGGGAAATGCCTTAAATTACCATACAAAATTTTGCTGCCAAACAATATATTGTCTAACTAGACAGAGAAATTGCTGCAATCTTATTTGACATGTGTGAGAAAAAGAATGAGCCCATTATGTACTCTGAAATCATGATGGGATTTTTCCCCTAAAATATACCAGCAGGATAGCACACTTCAATCTTCACAAAAATGGAAAGATTATGCAGAAACACTCACTTTTTAAATTTTTACCCCATTTTCATCCTTCTTGTAAATGACTTATGTGAACTCTTGTATACATATTTGTAAACTGCGGAAAACAGATATGGGAATAGCTTCTACTGTTCATTTTAAAAGCAACTATATGGAGGAATTGTATTATATCATATAAATAGTATTCATGAGTTACAGAAACGATAGCTTAGCAATGAAGTTGAATAAAATGATGCTTGCATATTTTGCTATGTCTTGGACAGTGTTGGGGGCAGAGCCAAACCTTAGTAATCTTGAAGTCTGCATGCAAGTCAGAAGGCATACGCACAGATATTGGCTTAGGTCCTTTATATCAGTCTATACGAATCCCAGGCAATCTTGTCTTCTGCCATGATCTTCAGATCCATGTATTTGCTAATGACTCCTAAACCTGTATCTTTTCTCCAAAGCAGATACCTTTCCTTGACCTCCAGATTTATATATTCAGTAACTTAGTTAACATCTTCACCTGAATCTTTCTAAGATGATGCAAACTCAACACATTTAAACCCAATTAACTTATTTTATTAAGAATCTTTGCTGGTAGTCTTTTATCTCTATTCCAATGAATTTATTCTCTTTGTTACATAGTCAGAATTGGGTGTCATTTTTAACTCTTGCTTTGACTCTGCAACTACTAAATCCTGTTCATTTTTTTTTTTCTCTAAAACCAGCTCAAATCCAGTCACATTTCTTTAACCCCACTGCCACCCCCATCATCCAGGCTACCATCTCCCAGGCTACCATTATAAATGCTATATGTACTTCTGCTACAGTCTTCTGACTTGTTTTGAAGAATTCAGTCTTTCTCTTTCTGATGTATTTTTCAAAAAAGATCTTAGTGAGGATTTTAAAATAATGTCATTCTCTGGTGTAAGACACTTCAGTATTTCTCCAATGCCTGAATCCAGTCTACATGATGCTTCTTGTATGACTTGAATGGTCCTCCCTCTCTTGAATTGTGTCATTAGTCACTTAGCTGTTTTGGTTTATTTGTGGTATGAATAATTCTCAAAAATAAAAGCTTTTGGTGTCATTTTGTAACCAGAATCTAAATAAAATAAAGCTATGTGGTAGTATTTCTAATATGGTGTTCCTTCAGTTGGCATTCTCCTCAACATCGTTTGTGACACCCTCATTGTTTAATAATTTTTGCTCCCATTATTTTTTAACCCCTTTATCCATGAATCACTCATTCCCTTTTCTATATTTTCCTGTACGTTGTAACTTTTAACATGAATAGGAAAAACTAAGGAAATTTTAAGAAGCGATCTTCTTTCACACAGAGAAAATGAGCAGAGATTGAGATGGCATACAAATCCAAACCCTACTTCTTTTAAAAACCAGGGTTTATATTGCTTCCTATTTTTGTAAATTAAAATTTGATATATTCTAGAAGTAATTTGACTAGAAGTCCTGTAAAATCACTTTGGTGAAGTAATTTTAGGGAATTTGATTTCCTTTTCTTCTACACAAATCCAGAGGAGGAGGTAATACAGCAGATGAAATAGGCACAAGGAAATCCGTATGGGAGAAGGGTCTGTCAAGAACGGATACAGACAGAATCTTCGTGACAGCTGAGTGGTGGTGTGTCTGGAGCCCAGGCATGTTATTTCACCTCTATGCCCACCTTTCCTAACCTGGCACTTGGTTGTTTCAGTGTTTTCCACAAAGTCTCCTCTGATATCTTGTCATACAGCATCTCTCTTGGTACTCTCCTTGGCTTACCCCTTTTTGTCTTGTCTGGAAAGAACTGTGGTCATTTACTACCAAGATAATTAACTCAATGATAAAAGAAAGAAACTCTTCTACTAGTGAAATGAAGAAACCAAACACCCAGGACTCTAGAACCTCAAATTCCTTCAGAGAGGCCTATTTGTGACTTCAGGGTAGGCAGGTGGTGGATGACGTAGTGGGATGCTATGTGAGAAATACCTGAGACTGTTGCTGTTAAAATCATACTGTGAATGCTTTAGGCGAAGTCTGGATGGAGGGTTTATGAGAGTACCGGAAGAATCTCCCTTACACTATACACATGGTTCAAAAGAACTAAGTATGCTTTATGCCAGACATTGTTTTAAAAGGCACTAGATTGAGTGAGTCTGATAGTAGTGGTAGGGACTCCTAGATCATGACGTAAGTAAGCATGACCCTAGTAAATAGCAATGTTCATTTTTGGCAATTTTTATCCCCATGCCTTAAAATCAACAAAAGTAATTATCAGAGTTAATATGTATATAATTTATTTTTAAATACATACTCTTTTAAAGAAGGGAAGTATTGTGCTCATTTTTTATGCTTAAAAAAAAAAAACCATAAAGGCTGAAAAGTTTTTTAAGAGCCAAGTATTGACTATTTTGTCATAATATCAATCTCAGTACAAGGAAAAATAATGTGTCCATTTGTTATTTGAGATGAAATATACTTGGGTCCAAGAATTTGATTCTCTACTCATATTATTTTTCCTTTATTACTAATTGGATTTTATTTTACAATAAACAGACATTAAGGAATTTTATATTTTGCTCAGTATTAGAGTTGTACAAGCAAATTTGGATTTGGAATTTGACTCTGCAGCATGTTCTGTTTAAAATACTAAGCAGGTTATTCCCTAATGTTCAATTCATTCATAGTTTATGGTAATTAATTTAAGTCTTAGAAGAGAGTGAAACTAATCCTTGAGATATGACCTTAAAATGTGCAATTTAATATTTTTCCCATTGAGCAAGCTATAACTGTGAAATAATGTTTCAAAATCCAGGATTTCCCCTCCAAGCCGTTCATTCAAATACATAATCACCAGTGAGCCACATGTGGGCCAAAGCCCCGATGTTATCAGGTGGATTTGGGATGCTGTATTTTTACCCTGCTGTGTTCATAGAATCCAAATATGCAATTTAAAGAGCCTGTAATAGAGCCTGGAGATATTAATTTGTTTATTTCAGATCTGAGTTATGGTCCCTGAGGTTGCTTGTCATGCACAAGTTACTTCTCAGTCGTTGCTGAGGATAGTGTGTGTATGTGAATGACAGCCACAGAGCGGCCTGCACCAGTTTGTACCAGGCATCTCTGTGGAGCAAGCAGGTGGCAAAGGGATAAATGAATCTCAAATAGGATTTAGTCAGGTCAAGATTTGAATATGTATTTCTCATTATCATGTTCAATAATATTTTAGACAGTCTTCTATGCAAATTTGACCTCTTCGACTTTTTAAATAATCTGATAGATTAAATGAGTAGTGTATATCACACTAAGAAGAATTTTTTGTCATTTATTTTCTTTCTTGAGAGTCAATAGATTATTAAGTAAATAAAACAATGCCTTCTCTAAAGCAAGACTGTGAATATCATTTGTCTTAATATGCGTAAGAACTAACATTTAGTGAATTCTTATTAAGTGCAAGACCCTGTGCACTGGTTTTGTTTTGTTTTTGGGTTTTTTTTTTTTTTTTTTTTGGTTTGGTTTGGTCTTATTTCTTTGAGGGATTTTTTTTTTTTTTGAGAGGGAGTTTTGCTCTTGTTGCCCAGGCTGGAGTGCAATGACGGCGCAATCTCGGCTCACTACAACTTCCACCTCCTGGGTTCAAGGGATTCTCCTGCCTCAGCCTCTGGAGCAGCTGGGATTACAGGCATGCACCACCACATCTGGCTAATTTTGTGTTTTTAGTAGAGACAGAGTTTCTCCATGTTGGTCAGGCTGGTCTCAAACTCCTTACCTCAGGTGATCCTCCCTCCTGGGTCTCCCAAAGTGCTGTGATTACAGGTGTGAGCCACCACATCTGGCTAGTAAATATTATTATTTCTGTATAGCAGATGAAAACACTAAGGCATGGAGAAATAAAATATTGCCCATCACATACCTGTTAAGATATGGATGTGGTTCTTAAATGCAGGTAATCTAACTCCAGATGACATACTTATATTAGCTGCTCTGTAAAGTAGATGGGCAGATGTTACCTATCATCATTTTTTATCCATGTAATTGATATTTGCTGCATTACACTCTACCTTTATTTGAATTTATTCACCAGTGCTAATTCTTTGCTAGGACAATCTACTGACATTTTTCATTTATGTTGCATTATTTGAAGTTGTGTGTATTAATACCACATTTCTTATTGCGATAATAAGGACTTCTGTTCACCACCTAACAGATGGAGTGTGCCGCTGCCACTTCCTTCAGAGGGCGTTGAGTTAATCTGTATTTCCAAGATGTGTGCCAGTGTCTGATTCAGATTATACAGGCCTGGAGAAGATTAAATTGTGGCGGGTTTTTTTTGGATAGCTTTAGAAATATTTCTTCTTTTACTTAAGCTAAATTTTAAAGATACCCTATTAATCACTAAAGAGGAATATCTTAACTATAGAACCAGCTTTATTGTTTAATAGATTTTCAAAAAGTGGAAAATCAGGAATATTCCCAGACAGGAAGAGATTAATTCTGGGACTGTGATTATGAATTGTACAAATAAAAGGATTGTGTGTGAGTGTATTTGAATCTAATATGTGTTTCTGTGCCAGAGGAAGGGAGAGCAACTATCTATTGGCCACTTAATAAGGGGCAAGTTTTAGCCTGGTGTTCTTATGTTCAATTTAGAGATGAGGAAACTAGGCTAAGGGAAATTCATTAAATATATTGGCATTTCATCAATAGTATGTGATCAGTAGTACATGGCTAAGCCAGAATTTGATGGTTTTGAGTCCAGAATCCATATATGCTTCCACTCTGACCCTACTATCTTATAGCAAAATGTGCAGGTAGAAGTATGGAGTAGGGAGGGGTGAGGTGATGGGATGAGGAGGGGGGAAAACTTACAAAGTAAAGCTAATAGATGGTCCTGGGAGAACTGAGATTAAATTAAGATCAAACATGAATTATAAATAAGTATTACCTTTGACTCTTAGGTGGATGTAAGAAGGAGACAGAGATCTGTCGGTTGCCTACAGAAGTATAAATTAAAATTGTTAACACATTGATTTGATGTCTCCTTTATAAATATTCAGTGGGATGTGGGAATGTAAATATTTCTGTGACACAAAGCTGAGATATCAAAGGACAAACTACTTTTGGAAAAACAACATATATATTAAGAGAAAATACCCAAATAAGTGAAGGGGAAGGAATCAGCATGTTTTATTTGGGTGCTTTCAAAGTTGTACAGTTGGTTCAAGTATGTTTTTTCAATAATTCGGATTTCAATATTTAGTGGAACACCCTTAGAAAATAAAACATTATGATTTGACATTTAGGCCCTGAAATGGGACTGCTCTGAATTCAAATACTGTACAACTCTACTACTTACTAGTTGCATAGACACAGGTGAGATACTGTCCCCTCCTAACCTCTGTGATCTGGTGGCCGCCTACAAAATGAAAATATAGGCACCAACTTACCATTCTTTCTTTTTTAAATTATATGAGATAGTAATTGTCAAACACTTAACACATCTTTTAGAACATGGTAATCAAGACTATGTATGCTACAATTTGTAAAACCTTTTTTTCCCGCAATCTCTTAAACATGATCCCTGCATCAATTGTCACCAGCCACATGGTGGCAGCAAAAATACTGTCAGGGCCATTAGTGAAAAGAGACAGTACTCCCTCACATGATGAAACTGGATGTGGCAATGAATGAACCAGCCCAACATAGCTGGATTGAATCTAGTAATACCATTGGCTAAGTGACTTTCTAAGACTCCTTTAATACATATTGGTTTTTACCATGAATGAAAATGAAGAAGGGTAGATTAGCCTGTATTCAGTATGTACTCTGTACCAGCAACAGAGCTATATGTTTTACATTTATCTCATTTCATTGTTTTAATAGTTTATGATCTAGACATTGGAACTTCACACAGAAAAAAAAAAATTCACTTGAATTAAATAGCTTCTTATGATCCACTACGAATACATTTTAAATGTAAAAGGCTGGAACACACGTTTTCTAACTTAAGCCTATGCTCATGAAATGCTGATACAAGACAGCATGGATCACCATGTTTCTGGTATACCTTTAATGAAAGCTGATTTTCAAAAAACCTTTCTTTTTTTGGCTGTGACTTAAGTTCTTAAATCACTGCACCCTATTATACTTAGCTATAAAATGACTGTCAAATTCTTTTAAAGTGTCTTACTTATATCAGTTAATTCTCATGTATTTATAAGTTAATTTATTTAATGAATATTTGTTAAGAAAATTACAGTAGGCAGTGTAACCACAGACACCAGTGGTAATACTTGCTTTTTAAATGCTTACATTTTCTTAAAAGACCTTGTAGTTTGGGGAATGGACAAATAAGCAGACCACTAAGTACAGTATGGATGGACCCTGAGAGGTGAACTGCAGGGTGATTTGGTAACACATGAGATATCTGTCGCTCTAGACTTCAGAATAAGGAAAGGTTCCTCAGAGGATCTCAAGGATATCTGAGATGTTTAGGAATTAACACATAAAGGAGGAAGGAAAGGGAAAGGGAAAGGGTGAAGGGATAGGATTTGCCAGTATGTTAAAAGTGAATATGTAAAAGCCCTTATGTTGTGACTGTGATGTTATAAGCAACTTCGAGTGCAATTGAAAGAATTATGGGTTTTTGTTTTTTTTTTTGAGACGGGGTTTCCCCATGTTGGCCAGGATGGTCTCGATCTCTTGGCCTTGTGATTCGCCCGCCTCGGCCTCCCAAAGTGCTGGGATTACAGGCTTGAGCCACCGCACCCGGCCTATTTTTTTAAGTCAATTAAAAAAATGACTGAAGTAAGTCATTTTAGGAGGTTTATTTGCCAAGGTTAAGGATGGGTATGGGAAAGAACACAGATGCACAGGAAAAATTGTGGTCTATTCTTTTTTCAGAGGCGGTTTGGGGATCTCAATATTTAAGGAAATATGGGAGGTGTTAGGGAAAGAGGATTACATTTTTAAAAGGATGTAGGTAGATAAGAGGCAAGTGGTTGCATTCTTTTGAGTCTTTGATTAGGCATTCACATTTGAGGAGGGTAGAGGAATAGTTACTTACACATTCTCCTAACTCAGTGAATCTGCATTTTTACATAAAAGGGAATAAACATAGGGCAGAGGAAACAATCAGATATATTTGTCTACAGTGAGCAGAAGAATGACTTTGAGTTCTGTCCTTTGTTCAATACTTGTGAAGATAGGCTATCAGTTTACATTGTCAGGGTGAAATTTAACAGAGCTGTTTTAAGGTAAAGTTCTTGGGGCCCTCAGGGAATTTTTTTTGTAGGCAAATGGCGAGACAGGTCTGTGGCTTTTTTTTGTTTTCCTTTAAAAAAAATTTTTTTAAACTGTATATAGCTATCTTATTTAGGAAAAAAATGGGAGGCATATTTGTGTGACTCAATTCTCAGCTTCACTTTTTCCTTTGTCGTAGTGATATTGGGATTCTGAGATTTATTTTCCTGTCACAGTGGTTACGATGGACTCTGTGTTTAGCCATATAATGCTTACCATATTGCACTCTAATTCTCTGTTTATTCATTGTCCTTGTCTCCAAGCCTCACCAACTTCTTAAGGTTAAGGACTGTCTTTAATCATATTATTCTTACTGTTGAGTAGAGTGTCAAGCTCATAAAGTGAGCTTACCAAGCATCTGGGTATATTAGCTAATTTATATCCATATTATGGGCCTTATTCTTTATATCAGTAAGTACTAAGAACTAGCAGTTTGGTCTATGGTCAGAGAATAGCTTTTGTCAAAATGAGGGCACTATGATTTTGTTTTAATTTGTCTTTTTGCTCTAATCAATTAAAAAATATCACCAAAGATGATCCAGTTATACCAACTTTGTATTAATTTCCAAAGTCAATTCACGAAGTTAATCTGCTCTGCAAATGTTAACATAAAAATATTTCTTAACCCATTTGCTATGAATGGTATTTATTTTTTTCAATTTGCTTGCTTTAGAATATTTAACATTTTTTTTTCTACATCCTGTGGAATGTATCTGTCTATATGTATTTATTCTTAGTTCTGAAATGGATAAAATTTGTAAGAGCTTTGTGTTACCCTTGCATATGCAAACTTTTTAGTGCTGAAATGAATTACTTAGTCATTAGCTATCTGACCTTCTCAGGCACCAGTGCCAGGTATAGAGAAGAACAAAGAAACTTTGATATAATGAAAAAAGGATAATGCTATCGCTATCACCACATACACAGCCCTTCTTAACAAGGCACTCTAAGTGGTTTAATGATTACATTCATTATCTCCTCCAGCCACTGGTCTTTCCAGATTATTCAAGGGCACACTTTCAGAAATATTGGCAATTTCTAGGATTTTAAGAATTACTTGAATTCTTTGTTACATCACATTCCTCTTGTAATACATAATTACTCTAAAGGGCCTTTGAGTAGAAGCTTCTGATGTGGTATCCAAGAAGTTGCAGCTGCAGCCTCTCTGCACAGAAAAAAGAAACATACCGAGGAAACTGAACAAAGGGAAATGAAGCAATGCCTAGTGACTTATGGGAAATTGTATGTTTTCTCTTTCTCTGTCTCTTTAAAAGATATTGATAATGTAATTTATAAAGTAAGAGAATGCTAGCTTACTAAACATATTGCTATTATTTGGCAGATTTAAGGAAGCTCTTCTGCTTAGTAGATCATTTCTGAGAAGGGATAGAAAAAAAGACTTTTGCTTCCTTCAGTTTGGGCCATCTCCAAAGTCTTTGAAGCCCTAGATTGATTATCCTAGAAAACTGAGGGAACATAGTGGAAACTTCTAAACCGGAGCTAGGATACTGTATACATAAGAATGACTATTAGAAACTCAAAGTGCAATTTCTGAATAGAATCCAGTTGTAGGGCTGAATCAGTGTGCATAAGGTCATGTGACTATTCTTTGGATATCTTATAAGCATTTTTAATAGTAAGGAATCTAAACAACTGGGTGTAAATATAACTGCTAGGGGTGTGTATTTGGGCATAAAAATGTAGCCTTTTACAGTGAGAGCTGTTCATATCCAAATTCACTGGATCACAGATTGGGCTCTTATACAAGTGGAGAAGCCTATGCTCACATCATTATGCAAAAATATTTTTGAATGTGTCTGTTGACATATCAAAAGTTAGCATAGCCATAAATGTATAGATTTATCATTTTTTCTTAATCCTTGAATTGGTGTTGGAGCAGAAGAGAAAAATCTTGCCTCTGTTACTTAAGGGGCAGCTTTCTTTAGGTCTCTTTACACATTTTCGCACATAAACGGAGTTTATGTGCATATGCCTTCCTTTATTTTTATTTTATTAAAAATACATTTATTACCCTGTGGATAACAGACCTTGGCAGTTGGATAAAAAGCGTTGTAGTAGAGAACATATTTTACAGGAACATATTTTACAGAAATCAAACCTGTAGAAGCTAATGTAAAAGCTATCCTTCCAAGTTGACAAGTATATAAGGGAATTTTTCACCCTTTTTATTTTTTTTCTTTTAAAAGTCATCTATAAAGTAGCTACTTAAAGTAAGATTTAATGAGGTAAGGAATAGTGGAAAAAAGAGACAATAGTGAATTTTAAAATACTTTTCTTTGCTTAGGTGACTTTGGAAACTGGTCATCCAATATACAACCTTGGATGGTATGCCACCTTGGAGAGAGATTATGGAAACAGGTAGTGAGGAAAGTTCAAAAGTTATAGAGGATTTTCGTTTGTTTGTTTCTGGGAGGTATTAATTTATAATATTCGATGATACTCTGAGGGTAGTAGCCAAATAGTTTTGCCCTTTCAGTAGAATAAAAAACAAATTACACTATAATTCTCAAGGGGAGATGTATGCATATGGAATCTCTGAGAGCAGAGATAAGGAAGAGACTTAGCCAAAACAGACAGTGGTCTCATTATTTCATTAACATAATTGCCAAACCTTCTAAGATTCTTAGCTGACAAACGAGGAGAGAAACTGAAGGGAAGATATAGTTTGAAATATTTGCATATACATAATGAAATATCTTGGGGGTGGGGCTCAAGTGTAAACACAAAATTCATTTATGTTCCATATAGCTTAAAGGTAACTTTATACAATATTTTAAATAATTTTATGCATGATACAAAGTTTGTGTTAAGGGCTTATGTGTAGAATTTTCCATTTGTGGTATAATACCAGCAGTCAAAAGTTTTACATCTTAGAGCATTTCAGAATTCAGATTTTCAGATTAGGGATTCTCCATCTGTGTTGGATTACAATGAAAAGTTTGATTAAGCTTCTACAGCAGACATGATACAGCTCACACTGATGTGTTAAAATATGATTAAACTAGAATTAATAGGTAAAGCTAACTCCAACTCCTGATTACTTGGAAGTAAACCTAAAAATGAAAGAAAGAAAAAGAACTACTTTGGTATCACTTTGGTTCAAGAGTAAAGTAAAACTGAAATTATTGTCTGGAAAATAATTTCACAGAAAACACTGTACATAGAAAAAGATATGATACTGGCAAAATTTTTCTCATACAAAAGTCAGTGTCATAAATTACTTAAGAATGGAAAGTATTAGACATACATTAAAAATTGAAAAAACAATGTAAGCTTAAATTAAATATAATTAATTAAAATGCTAAATTAGAAAACTATAAATTTATTAATTCATGAACTGATATTTTGAAAATATCTAGCCTACCAAAAAAAAAATGAGAAAGAGAAGGCATTAGGAATGATGTATTGGATGTAATCATTATTTCAACAAATAATTTTTGAGAACTGAAAACATAAAAATTATAAAGACATTTATACAACTGTCTTAGTCCTATTGTATTACTGTAAAGGAATACCTGAAGCTGGGTAATTTGTAAAGAAAAGAGTTTCATTTGGCTCATGAATGCAAGCTGACAGAAAGCATGGTGCTAGAATATGCGTCTGGTGAGACCCTCATACTGCTTCTGCTCAGGGCAGAATTGAAACGAGACGAGCAGTGGGGGATCTTTTAAAGATATAAATTGAATTATGAATCCTGCTTGAAACAATTTGTGGCTCCCTAATGCACTAAGGACATATCTTTAATGTTTAACAAGGTCTATTACATGACCTGCCTTCCTAAATTTGTAAGCATGCTACTGTCTTCATTACTCTTTATTATTCTTCATCCATGGCAGCACCTGACATGCATAATCTTATCTCAGATCTTTCACATACCTTGCATGTTCGTGCTGGGATGTTCTTTGAGCTGCGATTATTATTTTTATTTATTTATTTTTTTGTGGTTCACAAATGCAGTTTTTTAAAATTGTACTTAGGTTCTGGGGTACATGTGCAGATCACGCAGGATTGTTGCATAGGTACACACATGGCAATGTGGTTTGCTGCCTCCATCCCCCGTCATCTATTGTTAACTAAAAACTGCTTTTCTTTGAGCTGTTAGGTTAGATGTTATTTTTGCGAAGGAGACTTTCTTAAAAAACTGAATTAAATAGCGCATATTACTGCGAATGTTAGAGTAAATATAGATTGGTAAGATGAAAATGAGATTCAAATCATTGAGTATATTTGTAAAGAGCATGTAGCTGTTTCACGTGAACTCCAGACTTCTAGAACTTAGAATTTACATAGAGAGGTATTAGAGGAAATTGCAGACAAGATTATTTATCCACTGTCAGTGTTTGTTAAGGAAAAACAAACCATGAGGTTAGGGAGAGTTTTGAAGGACTAAATATAGGAAACTGCCGATTAATTTAAAAATATGTTAGTCAAGTTTACAAATTATTAACTGGGTACTTACTATCAATGCTGAATGCAATCTTAAAAACATCTATTTTGATTAACATGTAAAGCAGGAAAAATTATGTGTGATTATGAGTAATTAGTTTGGGTTTCAAAATGCAAATTCTGTCAAACTAGCTTTTTAGATAAGAAAATATGGACAGCACTTCTTGTCTTTATTAAGAGATTTTCACTAATTTCTTTAAGATAAATAGAGAAATATGAAACAGGTAAAATTGAGAAGATGGTGATTGGTTGAAATAGTGTGCTTGATTTTAACAGTCGATTTCGAAAGATGTTTTTCGTATGCTACAGAATATATTATCACTGGCTTAGATGAGATAGAGAGTGGGCTTATCAGATTTTGTTGTTTCAAGCTTCAAAGGATGGCTGTTACATTGAATATCTGAATTAAGAGATAAGTTTTGTATCTTAAAAAGCATAAATTTTGAAAGGATAAATATAAGACCTATAATTTGTTCCCAACATTTATGTCAGAAGTACTGTCAACATGAATCCATAATACAGAACAGCTTTAAGAGTAGCATACCATTCAGAATAGAGTAAGTGAGTTAGTAATCCTACTCTGCACTATTCAGACTCTTAAATATTACATTCTGTTCTGAGACTAACATTCCGAAATAGAGAAAAATAGTAATAATCTGAGACTTAGCCAGGAGAGAATAGCCATTATGATTGGAAAGTTACAAAATCATCTCCTATAGGGAAGAATGCATGGAAGTGGAAATTTATCATGGAAAAGAGAAGACACAGGAAAATAAATGTAGGAGTCTTCAAACACTTGAGAGTGATACCTGGTCATGGACTAGATGTGAACTGTGAAGTCCATATTACTAATGAGTGGTAAATAACAGAGGCATTGCAGCCCGATGCAAAATTATGTGAATAAAATCGATTACTGTCTTTGACTCTTAAATATATATATTAAAATTAATTTTTATCCAAGATAAAATAGTTTATCTACTATAATATAAAAGCCAAAGCCTCTATTCATTTTTGAGTTCAGCACAATACAAAATGTGTTTATCAGTCATAAAAGGGAAGCTTTTGTGGGAGGTGCAGGTGAGTTAGGAATTTTACCTTTCAGCTTAGTCACAATAAGTTTGTATCATACTGGTATTACATAAATTTTATTGTCGGAAGACTGAAACATCAAGTATATGCAGAGACATTACTGTAGTTTTTGATGTATTTTCCCATAGTTTTTAAACCAGAATAAGTCACTTATGTTATAATTAGCTTTAAGTTAACTCTATTATTGAGCTTAAGATTTCACAGATGCAGAAATGAAAGTGATTTTAAAACTCACTACTTTATACAAACTTAAAACCTATGTTTTCCTGTAAATATGATATCTTTGTTATATGGATGTTGATTAATAAAAATATTAATGTTACTAATCATTGAAACATAAGTCAATTCAATTATTTAAGAGTGGGATGGCATATACTATTACTATAAACCATATATATTTTTTCCTTTTTGCCTCTCTCAATATATATAATAATAGTGTTTGCCTGGATGTATTTAACCACCTGTTTGTTCAAAATATGAAGATAACTTTTAGAACTTCAAAATACATTTTTTATAAAAAGTATACACATATAGCTGATAGATGCTTCAGCAGTTATCTAGACCTTCCCAATTTATAGACATATTCGTCTGGACTTAAAGTAGTCCTATTTCCTCTTTATCATGAAATTTCTTCAAATATTCATGCTGATTATTTCATTGTGGTGTTCTAGAGCTAGGAACAGTGGTACTGATGTTTACTTAAGAATAATTACTTTGATTAGAATTTTAGAAGGAAAATAAACTCACATTTGCATGTAAAACAAACACAATGGTTTGGTACTTAGAAGAGCTAATCATGTTATGGATGACACCCAAAGGTTCTCATTGAAATCTGTATGTAAATTTATCCAGAGAGATGCAAGGTTGCACAGTTGTACACTCCAGGAATATTAATCAGCAATCTTTCAGGCTACAAGACACATTTATACCCATCAAAACATAAATAGAGACCTAAAACAAGACAACAATTAGAAAGGATGAAGGCAGAAGTTATTTATCTTGTTCCAGTTTTATATCCTCTTTACCTAGACCCGGGCCTTTGGCAACCAGGAAACTTGCTACAGTTTACCCACTGTTATTTTAAAATATCTTGGCAGATTAACCCCAATTGCTTGCCCTTTATTAGTACTCTTCTCTCTATATTTCCCATAAACTCAGTATAATCAGAGAAAAGTATAGAGATGCTACTGGAGAAGAGGTCGTATAGTATGCAAAGACCTCTAGGACTGATAGTGAAATTTTGTTCCTCTACTTTTGGTGAGTTTTTGTATGGACTCCTGAAAATTACTCAGCGATATTTTTGCCTCCGTGTAGTGTTTGATAAAGCTTAGGAAAGGCATATTTTTTTTTCTTTTTTTTTTTTTTGAGACGGAGTTTCGCTCTTGTTACCCAGGCTGGAGTGCAATGGCGCGATCTCGGCTCACCGCAACCTCCGCCTCCCAGGTTCAGGCAATTCTCCTGCCTCAGCCTCCTGAGTAGCTGGGATTACAGGCACGCGCCACCATGCCCAGCTAATTTTTTTTTTGTAGTTTTAGTAGAGACGGGGTTTCACCATGTTGACCAGGATGGTCTCAATCTCTTGACCTTGTGATCCACCCGCCTCGGCCTCCCAAAGTGCTGGGATTACAGGCTTGAGCCACCGCGCCCGGCCCGGAAAGGCATATTTTTAAGCCCAGGAAAATCACACAAGATAATATGTTGTAGATGTGATACATTTGACTAAAAGCTCTGCAGATCAACTTTTCTTCTAACTCAAGATCTGAGGGTAAAATTGTATTAGCCCTCATGTTCATGAAAATTATCAAAGGATATCCAGTTACCCTTTATATTATTAAGGGCCAGAGTAATACCTAGGATAAAGTAAGTGCTCAGAAAAAGAAGAAACGTTTACCCTATGGAGGGATTGCATACGTATATCAAGACTGACTGTAAAAATATGATCATGTGCCTATGATACATTTTTTCAAACAGTTGCAAAGGTATCTTATTTATCACAGGGAGAAGATTTTCTTTAATATACTGCAGTAAACAGATGAAAAATTAGAAATCATCTGCTTCACTAACACTCAACTGTATTTTATGGAGATAATTCATAATATCCAAGGGTATCACCTTCCCCTGTCACATAGGGTGAGGTTTTTTCTGTCCTATATATGGCCAGATCATTTATATTTTTGCCAGTTCTTACATCATTCAGAGAACTTCTCCAGAGCCTTGGTCTATGATATTATTTTTCGATATCACTTGCTCTTCAGATTTTTTACTCCTTAGTCAGCATCTATGTTTAAATCTTCCCTATTCTACAAAGAAAGTATACATCTAGCTGCTCTCTAATATCTTTTCTTTCTTTCTCATTTTAGCTTTACGATATGCATTCTACTCTCAACGTCTTCACTTTTACATTGCCATTAGTTGCCAGGCCTACTCTAGTCTGACTTTCATGCTTATTTCTTCATGGTTCAAGATAGTTGCACATATTTTGAAAATGTTTAGCATCTCTTAATCCTGTGAATTAAATTTCAGTCTTTATAACAATCTGAAAACACATCAAACATTTCCAAACACCCTTGATGAGAAGGAACTAGCCTGATTATAAATTATTGTTCTTTCAAAAACTGTTCTTTTTAAGGTCCTCAGTGACACTCTAATTTTGAACACCAGTTGAAGTTTCTTTGCATGCAAGACTTCCATGCTGCATTGTACACAGTTAAACTCATTCTCCTTTTTAAAAGCTTATATTTCCTTTGATTGTAAAGCAGCACACTCACCAATTTCTCTTTATACTCCCTTCTGTGATTTTTCTCTTTGCTCTTTTCCCTTGATCTACCCCTTAAATATCAGTGTTACTCGGAGTTACATTCTTAATCCACTGCATGTAACACTCTACAACAGAGGTTCTTAATACTTTGGGGCTTTTTTGAGGATCTCTTTTAGAATCCATCCCAAAAGGGAAAGCGTGGATGGTAATATGTATATCAAACAAGGATAGACAATTATATGAACATTTATTTCAGAAAGCTTATGAATTATTTTAGACTCATTAATGGACTTTTGATTAAGAACCCCTAATCATCTATTCTCTTTAACTGGGTTAATTTTGATAATTTTATATAATTTATCTCCATGTTCACTAAAAAAGTCTCCCAACTGTCCCTGCCTCTACTCCTGCCCCAACAAATGCATCTTCTATTTGGCTGTCAGAATCATTTATCTAATAATGGAAATCTGATTGCCAAACCTAAGGTCCACATTACCTGCTTCCCATTATCTGTCTGTACCTAGCTCTTCTGCCTCATTTTATGTCATCTCCAGTATAGAAATACTTTTCATGGGGTGCTTGCAATGCACCAGACATTGTATTAATGATTTACTTTGCTTGTTTCAAAAATATTGCATCTTTTTAAAAGATATTGCTAAGAAATTTGGAATTTTTAGTGGAAACTACAGTAATCTAGGAGCTTAAGCAAAATGTGGAAGGAAGGATAGTGAAGGAAAGTATTTCATGGAAATCATGGAACAAGATTAATAAACCACAGGGTTTAGGTTTTTAAATTTATATCCGTACATTTACAATGTTTTAATTGAATATTTGAAAGTAAATAAAACGGGTTGAGTAAAGGAATAGTGATTGCAAGGTCTTAAGACAAAAGGGAAAGGCGGAACTGACATTGGGGGGCAGTAGCAGAATATATTTTATCTGTAAAAAATCTAGGTTAATTACCTACAGCTAAAGCAGCCCTTACATGATTGCCATTTAATGAATGGTTGACTTATCTCAAGTTAGTGTAATGGTTAAAAGTCAATGACTTTCTCATTCTTCTCATCAATACTGCATAGCTCAGATGAAGTGTATATTGTACTAGACAGGGTGTTATATATTCTGAAATAAATATATTGAATCAATAGTTGGGTGATGGGACAATAAACAGTAGTCACAGGATATATTTTATTTCCTCTGAATTTGTCATTGCATGTAAATAGTTTTTTAAATTTTTAACTCTAATTAATAGTTCCTTTTGCATAGTAATATATATGTTTATTCTCTTGTCTTTCCATTGGCATCTAGGGAAGATTTTTTTTCTGAAAATTTTTGTCAATGGCTTTTTGAAAAGTAATAAAATCTGAAACTAAAGGTTTCAAAAATGCTATGTTCTCAAATTGTTTTCCATCTAAAAAACATCAAGCAATTTGTTTTCAGCACTACCCATTTCATGATGAAAAGAACAGCATTGTATTTGCTAAGGGAAAAGTGGATTGCAAACAATTACTTATTTGCCCAGGGACATTTGTATATACTGCCTTGGGGGAATAATTTAAAATAACCAATTTTACACTCTTCCTGTAAAAACATGCAGGCACGTTGATAAGATAAAACAATAAAGATGCAAGTTGGTGTATATTTAACGTTATATTTTGTTGTAATAGCAACACATATAGCTTTTGGTAACATATCTTTACTTTTCTTAAATTTTTCTTGAGGGATTAATCTATATAAGTCATATCTGCAAAGTATAATGGGTTCATAAAATCTAGTTCACAGTCAATTTCACAGGGAACCATTTCTAGGTTTAATCAACTCCTAGATAGTCTTGACAAGCTTCAGTTATTCTGTTATTTCTATTGTTTGGAAACAGACTGCTCTTTTAGGATTAAATGAAAATGCAAAAGGGGTGACTCACTGTAGAATCACTTTTTTTAATCAGCCTTTGAGTTGGTCACAGTAATAAAAGACAACATTTTTAGTTAAATTTTTCATAAGTAGAAATTGAGAGACCCAGTTGCCTTAACACAATTTCACATAAATTACAGTGGATGGTATAATTTTCTCCTGAAATATGGATCCTCTAAAATACCAAATGACTTTTATCAATATTGGCTTTATTGCAGAAGTGGCACTGCATCCTCAAGTTATCTGATTAGTCAAAAGAGCAAATGCATTTCAAGGGCACAACTGTTGAAAAACAGTGGCAATTACAAAATAATTGCAGCATGTCAAGATAACCTAGGTAGCTGAAGAGGAATATATGATAACCTTTATGTATATGAATACAGTATTTGGAATCAAGAAGACAGGAGGTTACTGAGGGCCCTTTGCATAGGATTACTTGAATGCCACATCTTATTCAGAATACAGTCATCAATTGTGGTTGTGCTCCTACAGCAGAGTCAGCCCACAAGTCAGTTAAAATCCATCAGCTGGGGACCTAGACAATGAGGAAATAGGAAATGCCTAAGTGAACATTGCAACAAAGCAACCATGCAGAACAGTAGACAGAGAAAGACAGCACATTGTGAATTTTTTGATGTGATATTAAGATCACAGCTAAATCTCACTGTATAATAATTAAGCCACTTATAAGAAACTTTGTTCATATAACCTTGGGAACACTAAAATATAAACTTGGATATTTTAAATAATGTATAGAAACTCAAAGTTTCTCAAGTGCTAGTCTATGAGCAGTCCTTTTACATTAAAAAAAAAAAAAAAAAAAACTTTGTATACTGCTTTGAGGGAATTAGTAGATAATATTTAAGACTTCAGTCTGAAAAAACTGGAAAAGTGAGTACCCTGGGATTTTATAGCCTAAGATTGGTAGAAAGCAGTGACTGTTTCCTTTCTATAGAACATGTCTGTTCCAGTTTGCCCAAGTCTCCACCACTCCCTATTGTTCACTGACACTAAGGTTAATTATCAGTTGTCACTTAATATAAATGTTTTTTGATTTATGGCTAGCATTCATAATTATTATTGTTTGTTGCATTGCCTCTGAAGACCTTGTCTTTATAATTCTGCTCTAAACAAAACTGATTTGAAATTATATGTCTAAAATGAGTTATCCCAGAAGTGTCTACTTTAAATGCCAGAAATCTAAAAGAACAGGCACAGAATCTGAGAATTACATTGATTCATGAAAAAAAGATGAAAGTCAGTCACATGAGGTTTAGCATCCAGAGGTCAGACCTAATAATAGGAAAAGGGGAGGAACACATTTCAAATAGAGAAACAAAGCCAACTTTGCAGATGTTATCACCTTAAGCAAGTTCTTACTTATGTCATCAGAGAGCAAAGTACTTTGCTTCAGGGAAAAGGATGGATGGCTGTGTGTCTAAATAGCTATGCTTTTAAAATGGTTGGCAAGTGTTTGCCAGGCAGAAGCCAAGAATCTCATGTGATAGTGGCTATTCATTGTGATAGGGGCCATCCTCTGACTGACATTTTAGCATTAGTAATATTCTTACATTATAATTGATTTTCTAGTGTTATTATCATGGAAGAGAAAAACACAAAGCCATAACATTATAAAACATAATTTCAAAAACAAAACCTATCACTTAAAGGAAAAGCAAACACCATTCCTTTTGTGACAGTCATACAAAATTAAGATAGTCTAGAATGGAATATAATGAATAAAATGTATTAATGGTAATAAATGATGTTGAACTTTAGCTATAATGCGTTTTAAAGGAGCATATCACCTGATTGAGAATCAGTTAGTGAAACCGCCTCATGTTCAACTATATGATTTGTACAAAATTCTTCACCTGCCTTAGTTCTACTTTTCTTACGTAAAGTGTTATTATTAGAATACAGGATTTCTTAGACCAAGGTAGACAAACTGTGGCCTGTGGACCAAATTCCATGAGTTGTTTCAATAAATACAGTTTTTTAAATGTATACTTTAAAAATATTTTATTGTATATATTTAAGGTATATAACATGATATTTTGATATACATATGCATAGTGAAATGATTACTACAGTCAAGTAAATTAATATATCTACCATCTCACATAGTTACCTTTCTTTCGTGTGATGTGGTGAGAATACCTAAATCTACTCTCTTAACAAATTTCCAGTGTATGATACAATATTAACTATAGTCCTTTTGCTATACCTTAGGTCTCTAAACTTATTCATCTGTGAAAACTACGTCCTTGTGCCTTTTGGTCCATATTTCTTATTCTCCCCCACCCCACTTTTCAACTCTGTTCTTATAGTTCTTTGTTTTGTTTTGTTTTTACTTGCCATATGTGAAATAGACTATGCAGTATTTTTCTTTGTCTGGCATACTTTACCTAGATTAATACCCTCTAGGTCATCCACTTTGTGGCAGATGGCAGGATCTCTTTCCTTTTTAAGGCTGTATAATGTTCTGTTATGTGTGTATGTGTATATTTGTACATATGAACATATATATATATATCACTATTTCTTTACCCATTCATTCATTCATGGATGCTTAAGTTGTTTCTGTATCTTAGCTATTGTGAATAATGTTGCAATAAACAGGAGTGCAGATATCTTTTTGAGGTGATGATTTTATTTTCTTTGAGTTTGTACATAGAAGAGGCATAGCTGGGTCATATAGTATCTCTATTTTGAATACCTTTTAGGAATATCCATACTGTTTTCCACAATGGCTGCACCAGTTGTATTAGTCTGTTTTCATGTTGCTGATAAAGACATACCTGAGACTGGGTGGTTTATAAAGGAAAAGAGGTTTAATGGACTCAGAGTTTCATGTGTCTGGGGAGGCCTTACAATCATGGCAGAAGGCAAAAGGCATGCCTTACATGGCAGCAGACAAAGAAAGAATGAGAGCCAAGCAAAAAAAGGATTCCCCTTATACAACTATCATACCTCATGAGACTTATTCACTACCACAAGAACAGTATGGGGAAAACTGCACTCCTGATTCAGTTATCACCCACTGGGTCTCTCTCACAATATGTGGAAATTATGGGAGCTACAATTCAAAATGAGAGTTGGGTGAGGACACAGCCAAAACATATCATTCTGCACCTGGTCTCTCCCATATCTCATGTCCTCGCTCTTCAAAACCAATCATGCCTTCTCCCAATTGTCTTTCAAGTCTTAACTTACTTCAGCATTAACTCAAAAGTCCATGGTCCAAAATCTCATCTGAGACAAGGCAAGTTCCTTCTGCCTGAGCCTGTAAAATCAAAAGCAAGTTAGTTACTTCCTGGATACAATGGAGGTACAGACATTGTATAAATACACCCATTTCAAATGTGAGCTGAAGGCCCTATGCAAGTCTGGAATCCAGTAGGGTAGTCAAATCTTAAAGCAATTTTGTCCTTTGACTACATGTCTTACATCCAGGTCACACTGACACAAGAAGTGGGTTCCCATGGTCTTGGGGAGCTCTGCCTCTGTAGCTTTGCAGGGTATATCCTTCCTCCTGGCTGCTTTCACAGGCTGGCATTGAGTGTCTGTGGCTTTTCCAGGTGCATGGTGCAAGCTCTTGGAGGTTCTACCATTCTGGGGTCTGGAGGATGGTGGCCCTCGTCTCACAACTCTGCTAAGAAGGGCCCCAGTGGGGACTCTGTCAGGACCTCAATACCACATTTCCCTTTCACAATGCCCTGGCAGAGGTTCTCTATGAGGGCTGCCACTCTTCAGAAAGCTTCTGCCTGGATACCAGGTATTTTTACACATCCTCTGAAATCTAGGCAGAGGTTCCCAAGCCTTAATTCTTGACTTCTATACACCCACAGGCTCAATACCACATGGAAGCTGCCAAGGCTTGGGGCTTGCATCCTCCGAAGCCATGATCTAAGCTGTAACTTAGCCTCTTTTAGCCATGGCTATAGCACCAGGGACACAAGGCACCAAGTCCCTAGGCTGCACACAGCAGGAAAGCCCTGGGCCCAGCCCACAAAACCACTTTTTTCCTCCTAGGCCTCTGGGTCTGTAATAAGAGGGGCTGCTGCAAAGGCCTCTGTGTGACTGTGACCCTGGACACATTTTCTTCACTGGTTTGGCTTTTAACATTTGGCTTCTCACTACTTATGCAAATTTATGCAGCTGGTTTGAATTTCTCCTCAGAAAATTGGATTTTCTCTTCTGTTGCATCACCAGGCTGCACATCTTCCAAACTTTTGTGCTCTGTTTTCCGTTTAAACCTGAATGCTTTTAACAGCACCCAAGTCATATCTTTAATACTTTGCTGCTTAGAAATTTCTTCTACCAGATACCCTAAATCACCTTCCTGAAGTTCAAAATTCCACAAATCTCTAGATCAGGGGCAAAATGCTACCAGTCTCTTTGCTAAAATATAGCAAGAGTCACCTTTGCTCCAGTTTCCAACAAGTTCCTCATCTCCATCTGAGACTACCTCAGTCTGCATTTTATTATCCATATCACTATCAACATTTTGGTCAAAGCCATTTTAACATGTCTCTAGGAAGCTACAAACTTTCCCACATTTTCCTATCTTTTTCTGGACCCTCCAAAAATATTTCCGCCTCTGCCTATTACCCAGTTCCAAAGTCACTTCCACATTTTTGGGTATCTTTACGAAAGCACCCTACTCTACTGGTACGAACTTACTGTATTGTTTCATTTTCATGCTGCTAATAAATACACACCTGAGACTGGGTAATTTATGTAGGAAAAGTGGTTTAATGGACTCACAGTTTTACTCAGCTGGAGAGGCCTCACCATTATGGCAGAAAGTAAAAAGCACACCTTACATGACAGCAGGCAAAGAGAGAATGAGAGCTAAATGAAAGGGGTTTTCACTTACAAAACCGTCCAATCTCATGAGACTTATTTACTACTGTGAAAACAACATGAGGAAAACTGTTCCCGTGATTCAGTTATCTCCCATCAGGTCCCTCCCATAACACATGGGAATTATGGGACCTATAATTCAAGATGGGATTTGAGTGGGGACATAGCCAAACCATATCACCAATCTACACTCCCACTATAAATGTAGAAGGGCTTCCTTTCTCTAACACCCTCACTAACATTTGTTATCTCTTGTCTTTTTAATAGCAGACATACTTTAAAAAAAAAAAAGCCCATTTGTATATGTGTTGTCTATGGCTGCTTTGTGTTATGGCAGAGTTGAATAGTTTCAAGAAACAATATGGTCTGAAAATGCCAAAATATTTACTATGTGGCACTTAATGGAAAAACATTTTTGACTCATACCTTAGATCCTCAACTAATTTTTATGAGCAAATTAGATCAAAGCAAGCCATGTTGATCTGAGTTAAACTATTTGGATCTGTGTTATGATATATGATTTCTGGGCTTGATGTTAGAATTTAAGGGAATTTCATAAAATCCATTAAAAGGAAGAGAATAAGAAACCTGATAGCTTTTAAACATATTAAACTGTGTAATGAAAATAATAATACCATGATTTATGTTTCCACTAAGCATCTTTCTGGAAACAGAAGCATAATGGTCAATAGGTTTCTATGGAGACAGATTTATTTTTAAATCAGCCTAAAACCATAGAAAAATCCTCGTCAGTATATTTTGAGTCTTTCCAGACGCTCAGGTTTCAACCGTGGTAGCTGCCTGTAGTTGATTAAAGGTAATGCATTAAAGGAGTGGTTCTCAAACTTCAGGGGCATCAAAATCATCAGAGGGCTTGGAAAGAGACAGGTTCCTGGTCTTCACCCTTAGAATTTCTGGTTTAAGGAGCTAGGAGAGGCAAAAATATGAATTTATGGTAAGTTCCCAGCAGGTAATGATTGGGGTGCTTGGTCAAGGAACCACACTTTGAGAATCACAATCTTAAGGTATTTACTCAGCGATGAAAAAGCAAGTGGTAGCCTATATGACATCTTCATGTGTACATTTTGTTATAAGAATGACTTATATGACAGAGTAATCACTTAAGCAAAATAAGTAAAGTTTAAAGCAACAATAAAGGTGTGACTCTCAGTCCTGGTTCTTCTATGTTTTCATCAAATCAAGTAAAATCTCAGAATTCTCATAATTAAATAGAGGATGGAGATGAATTTTGCCTTTCTTACAGGGTTATTTGGGCGTATTTTTATTACTTAGTAATGTGAAAAAATTACTGAAGTGTAAGATATTTATGAAAATGTTAAGATTATCAAGTTTATAGAGATGTAGTTCATCAAAATACACTATGATTTCACTGATTTCTCTCCAGATTGTCGACTTCATCTTATCCTCAATATATTTTTAATGAACACAGGTGTTATTTTTATTGCTGGAACCTTTCATGTACTCTTTCAGAACACATTCCAACATAAAAATAATAAACCATTTATTGAAAATGAGACAATGTGCTAGAAACCTTAAATGTGTAACATATGTTTCTCATTTACTTCTCTCCATATCTACTTTTTACTTGTCTTCCGCCTGTTTTCTGCTATGGGAGACTGATATACATGGGTATCATCAACAGGTTTCTGTGGCCTCTGGCATACTGTTGAGTTTAGACATTTAAACCCTGACAGGAAACCGGAGGATGAGAAGAGAATGGAAAGTAAGGGAGGATATCTATAATCCCTGGTTCTTCCCTGTGAAATTCCCTTAGAATGTCTATGTTTCTTCGGTGTCTCTGTTCCTCTCATAGTAGCCTGCTCTACACAACTGCCACTCCTTCTGCTAACCTTGGCTCCCTCCTTCCTTCAGACTTGATGAAGGTACAGCTTGATGCTGCTAGCTTTACAGGGGGATTTGTTTGTACCACCCCTATACACTACTCTAATCTTCAAAGTAGCCCTTTTGTAAATTAGCTCTCTTTAAATTATTGCAAGTTCAATGGAATTTGTTGAGATGCTTGCTAGTAATAGCATCCTTGTAATAATTTAATGAAGGAAATATTTTTTCATTTAACAAATGAGAAAACTAAGGCTCTAGGAGATGTGTCAGTGTCGAGATTCAAAATCAGTCTCAATTCTGAATTGTACTGCCAAAGGTTCTACTACCAAAAGTTCTCAAGTGTGGACAAATATAAGATTGCTTGGGGACTTTGTAAAACATAGCGATTAGTAAGCTTCAACCTAAAAAATTCTGATTACAAGATATATCATAAGTTTTAAAAATCTGTATTTTAATAGTAGCCCAGGTTTTTCTTAAAATAATACAGTTAACAATATTAATTCTTATAACATGATTATAATAATTATGTAATCATACCAGTACAGGTCTTTCTTAACTTGAAATTGTTTGACTTACTTCAACTTTAACATGGTATGAAAATGATATGCATTCTGTAGAAACTTTACTTCCAGTACCCATGCAACCATTGTGTTTTATACCTTCAGTACAGTATTTAATACATTGCATGAGATATTTGACATTTTATTATAAAATAGGCTTTTTGTTAGATCATTTTTGACCAACTATAGTTTAATGTAAGTATGCCGAGTATGTTTAATCTAGGTTAGGCTAAGCTATGATGTTGTGCATGTTAGGTGTTTTAAACACACTTTCTACTTAATATTTTCAACTGACAGTGGGTTTATTGGGACATAACCTTATTGTTAGATGAGGAGTATCTGTATATTATAATTAGATATGAATCATCAATATATTAATATAGTAAATGACAATTATGTTAATAAAAGTTCCTTTATAAATACCACTGCTCATTAGCATTTGTTATCTTCCCTATTAGTTATCTTCATAACAATTGTAATGAAAAACGTAGTATTTTTATTTTCTTTTACAGATGAAGAAACTAATGAATCAAGAATTTAAGTAACTTGACTAAGATTATATAATTTAGTTCAGTGGCACAGATATCTGATTACAGAGCCCGTGCTCTTGAATCCTGCACTATGCAGCTGGCCTCTGGATAATTTTTGGTAAGCTGCAACAATCTATCACTAGGTCCCCAGTTGTGCTGCCTCAATTTTCTCACCTTATCTTACATCGCTACTTACTCATTAAAGTGGATGATTCTACCACAATTACTGCCCTAATTTTAAATTTATCTTTTCATGTGAAGGGCTGTGAAATGAATGAGTCCACCTGTTTTTATTTCTTTATTCATTAGTTTTAATAGACATAGTTGTATCTCTTCTGAGCATTTTGGAATTAAAAAAGATAACCATAAGCAATGAAGCTAGTTTTTAAAAAATTATCTGGATTTAGTAGTTATGCACAAATATATGTCCAGTAGAAAATGCACAGGTGTTCTTTCAACTAATTATATACAAATAATCTCAGCTAATTTTCCTCAGTTTTTAAATATCGTTTTAAACGTCTAGAACATTGCCTTCAGGTGCTAATCACAATTTAATTATATAGTATTTTCTTAAAATTCTAGAATACCATTCTCCAGTAAAACTGTGCTGATCAAAACGACCTGTCTGCACTACCTAATACAGTAGTCACTAGCCACATATGGCTATAGAGTATGTGAAATATGGCTAGTAAAAGTGAAAAAATGATTTTGAATGCTGTTTCAATTCAACTGATTTAAATAGTCTCTTGAGTGGTAGCCATCTTTTTGGACAGCACAGTTCAGTAAAACACCTTAAAGAGCATTCTTTTGTTCCTGCTTCTTTATTTGATATACTTTGAGAATATTTTAAATCTGTGTTCTTTTTAAACTTGGAAGTGGTTAAGATATTTAAATCATTTAAAAGATTTTGGTCTTCTTAAGTTCTCTTTTATTGCTGTTTTAATTTAACCCACTGTACGGAAAATATAGTGGCATTTATGTATTTTGAATCTAATGACTTATTCCTTTTGTTCTTGTGTTATATTTTTCATGACTGCAATTTGTTCACCTTGGAACTTACCTTTCTGTAGCTGTGATGGATGTTGTCACAGTGCTTCAGTGTTTGAACAGTTCCTCATGAATGACATTTACCTGTAAGAATGCAATCAGTGTGTCTTCTATAAATCTTTAATCAAATATATAACTTGTTTGGGGGTTTTAATAAACTTGTAAACACAGAAAATTTAAAGCCATCATTTCACACTGTTTTAATCCATAAAACATAGAAAGTGGTTGTTATTTTATCCATCTGCAGCAAGATGGAGTAATTTTAACAAGGCTTGAAATAAATACATTGAATATGATACACATTTGTCAGTTGAGTCTGACATCCAACTTCATGAATATAAAAGGTCCTATTTATCATGTGGCAATAGTCACACACATTACATTTATCATGTCAATACAGGAATGAGTTATTTTCTGAAGCTGTCTTATGTTACTATATAGGAAATATCTAAAAGTAATTATAATCATGTTAAGCATACAAGCAGAATGTAACTACTTCAAATTTGCATTTAATTTTATATTAATCTGTATGTTGGCTGAGATATGATTTTAATTTGTTGATATTTTTATTGTGTTCTTATAATTGTTTTCATCTGGAAGAAGGAAAGATTAATTCTATCATGCTTGTAAATATCTATATTAAAATGTATTTAGAAATGTATGACTTTAATTTATTAAGCTGAACAAAAATCAAAATTAAAGCAGTGGACTTTTCTAACAGATATAAAAGGAGATGTTTATTTTAAGAGACAGTGTTACTTCTACATTCTCCATAAAAGAGAATATTCAAGGAAGAGTGAAAGAGAGAGACCATTAAAAGAAATTTAGAGACATCATTACATTTTGACTTAAATGGTGTCTCACTCCTAAAAGTCACTTCTTGTATATTTCCAGTAAAATACCTATTAAAACACATTCTTAAAGAGAAAAAGCTCACATGATGAATAGTTGGGCTGTCAGTCGATCTTTTACAGGAACACAGAAATCTTTTCACCACCTGCATGGCCAATGAAAGTAGGCTGACGGCTGGGCGCGGTGGCTCACGCCTGTAATCCCAGCACTTTGGGAGGCCGAGGTGGGTGGATCGCGAGGTCAAGAGATCGAGACCATCCTGGTCAACATGGTGAAACCCCGTCTCTACCAAAAATACAAAAAATTAGCTGGGCATGGTGGTGCAAGCCTGTAATCCCAGCTACTCAGGAGGCTGAGGCAGGAGAATTGCCTGAACCCAGGAGGCGGAGGTTGCGGTGAGCCGAGATCGTGCCATTGCACTCCAGCCTGGGTAACATGAGTGAAACTCCATCTCAAAAAAAAAAAAAAAAAAATAGGCTGAAATACCCAGTCACAGAAACTGTCACAACAACCTTATAAGGTAGCTATTGATTACATCCCTATTTTACAGGTGGGAAAATCAGCTCAGAGTCATATGCCCATAGTTCTATAGGGAGTAAGGTGCAGAGTCAAGATTTGAACCTAGTCCTGCTCATTAGTTCATGCTCTTAATTATAATTGTAAAATCACCTAATAAGCTCTGCCTTGGGAGACACTAATAAGATGAGAAAAATTTATAAACATTTAGATGCAAGGAAGTAACTGTTTCTGCATTAGAATCATGTAAATGGACATAAAAGAATAAAAGTTGCTAATTGTATAAAAGATGGAAAAAATATAAGACAGAGGCTGTTGTTATCAGTAGCTTCTCAGCACAACCCATGGTCCCTGGCGATGTTAACTGATTGATAATTGCATGATTGAATAAATGAATCAATTAGATGATCAATGAATTGATCATTCATGAGTGAGAGACTTTACAAAAAATCATAATCAGAATGTTGAAAGAATCTTGAAGTATTATATAGAAGCTATAAATATTAGACTTGAAAGACAAATATAGGCTTCTTACAAGTAAAAATCTTTCAAATAATTGAAGACAGGGTAGATTTATTCTGTGTGGCTTCAGGGAACAAAATTAGGACAAATTATTAGAAATTACAGCCCAGCAAATTCTAATACAAAATAAGAAAGTATTATATAAGAGTTATTTTGATTTGAATTTGAATTTATAAAATGTAAAATAAAACATTAGTGTAGTAAAAACCATTTTTCAAATTACATGTATTTTAGATTATCAGTTTGTAACCTATCAATATATTATTGAGATTTTAAGTAACGGTTATTTTATTTGACCAACTCAGAGATAAGATTGACCAATTTTAAGTTTTAAGCTTAATTTGTCTCTCAAGTGCTTGGATACACACACACACACACACACACACACACACACACACACACATATGTATATATATTGAGGCTTATATTTAACAGGGAGTTTAGTAATGGTCAAAGTTTATTTATTATTTCTTTTGAAGGCACCATCCTCCTAAATAGGGCTCAATACTTAAATTGAAGCAACATTGGTAACACATAATTATGAATATCTCTATCTTAAAAACACTTTCAATGTACACATGACAATTATGTATGATAGTATTTCAATACCTTAGGTTTTGAATCTGAAGTTGTATTTAAAGTAAGGAGGCTCACTTTCCACTAAGTCCTCCTACTCTAAACCCTGCCAAATTAAATTCTTTTTAGCATTTGGAAGAGTAAGACAATAGCTCCCTAATTACCATCTATTTACTTACCTAATTGTGAAAGACAGTGCATTCACAGCTTATTCAGTAATGCATAGGAAGCCTGATTTGATAAGTGGAAAATATAGAAGAACTCAAGCTAATAAAATGTGTACATGTTTCATGGTTGATTAGTCATGGAAACCTATACATAAGGTTAATGGTTCTAAAGCTAAACTGAGGATGGGAAGTTTCTCTCTGAATAAAGAACTATTAAATCAGTAGTTTTAGGAATCCCAAATAAAATAAGAGAAGAAGGAAATTGTCTAGCTCCATGAAGAATGGAAAACTTTGAGATGCAGAACAAGTTTTTTGTAGAAATATATTCTTTTTAGGAAGGAGGCAAAATATAGCAGAAATCTGTAAATAGTGATTGATTTTTTAAAATATGCAGATACCTTTGGTATTGTAAAGGGCAGGGTAATAATAAATACTCTTTAACTATAAATATGAAGTTTGTGGATCAGAGAGGAGAAGGAATGAAAATGAAAGACAAGTGCATATGCATTTACAGTTGACCTTTGAACAACATGAATTTGAACTGTTCAGGTCCATATGAGTATGCAGATTTTTTTAAACCAAACATGCATTGAAAATACAATACTTCCTTATTCAAAAAATGGTGATAAAAAAATGTATAGCCATATGCAGAAGAATAAAATTGGACCCATCTCTCTCACCATAAACCAAAATTATAATGGATTAAAGAGTTTATTTTTTAAGTCATATTTTGTGACTTAACATATGGTCTGTCCTTGAGAATGATCAATGTGCTGAGGAGAATATTGTGCATTCTGTAGCTTTTGGATGAAATGTTCTGAAAATATTTATTAGGTCCATTTGTTCTATGGTGCAGGTTAACTTGATTTCAATCCAATCAAGTTGAAACTTAATATTAACTATCACACCTGTCCTTAAGCTCATGATTTAATTCTGCTGGTAAGGATCTTTGATGCATTCTTTAGTATGTCAGTTGCATTTATCAACTCCAGAACTTCTACTTGATTCTTTTTAATTATTTCAAACTTGTTGAGAAATTGACCTGATAGCATCGCAAATTTCTCCTTTGTATTATCTTGAATTTCATTGCATTTCCTCAAATAGCTACTTTTCATTCTCTGTCTGAAAGGTCACATTATCTCTTTCACTCTGAAGTGAGTCACTTTTGCCTTATTTAATTTATTTGGCGAAGTCAGATTCTCCTGGATGGTCTTGATGCCTATAGATGTTCACTCATGTCTAAGAATTAGAGTTAGATGTTTATATTAGTCTTTTCAGTCTGGGCTTGTTTGTAATCATCATTTAGGGAAGGCTTTCCAGATATTTGAAGAGACTTGGGTGCTGTGATCTGTTTTGGGTCACTACAATTATATCTGCATTAAGGGGCACCCCAAGCCCAGTAATGCTGACTCAACGGTATGGCCTTGGTTGTCTTGGATAAGATCCAGAAACATTATTCAGATTACCAGGCAGACTCTTGTTCTCTGATGTGGTTTGGCTGTGTCCCCACCCAAATCTCACCTTTAATTGTAATAATCCCCATGTGTCAAGGGCAGGACTAGCTGGAGGTAATTGAAACATGGGGGAAGTTTCCCCAATATTTTTCTCATGGCAGTGAATTGTTTCATGAGATATAGTGATTTTATAAATGGGAGTTCCCCTGCACAAGCTCTCTTGCCTGCTGCCATGTAAGATGTGCCTTTGCTTCTCCTTTGTCTTCTGCCATGATTGTGAGGCTTCCCCAGCCATGTGTAACTATAAGTCCATTAAACCTCTTTTTTATAAATGACCCAGTCTTGGGAATATCTTTATTAGCAGCATGAGAGTGAACCAATACAGAAAGTTGGTACTGGGATGCTGCTTTAAAGATACCTGAAAATGTGGAAGCAACTTTGGAAATGGGTAACGGCAGAGGTTGGAACAGTTTGGAAAGACCAGAAAAACACAGAAAAATGTTGGAAAGTTTGGAACTTTCTAGATACTTGGAGGGCTCAGAAGACAGGAAGATGTGGGAAACTCTGCGACTTCCCAGAGACCTGTTGAATAATTTTAACGAAAATGCCGATAGTGGTATGGACAATAAAGTTCAGGCTGAGGTGGTATCAGATGGAGATGAGGAACTTGTTGGAAACTGGAATAAATGTCACTCTTGCTGTACAAAGAGACTGGCAGCATCTTGCCCTTGTCCTAGAGCGCTGTTGTACTTTGAACTTGACAGAGATAATTTAGGGTATCTGATGGAAGAAATTTCTAAGTAGCAAAGTGTTCAAGAGGAAGCAGAACATAAAATTTTGAAAATTTGCAGCCTGAAAATGCAGTAGGAAAGAAAAACCCATTTTCTGAGGAGAAATTCAAACTGCAAAAATTTGCATAAGTAATAAGGAGCCAAATGCTAATCACTAAGACAGTGGGGAAGATGTTCCAGCACATGTCAGAGACATTGCTGGAAACCCCTCCCATCATAGGCCACAGGTCTAGGAGTGAAAATGGTTTCCTGGGCTGGGTCCAGGGCCCCCTGCTGTGTGTGGCCTTGAGACTTGATATCCTGCATCCCATCCTCTCCAGCCCTGGTTAAAAGAGGCCAACGTACAGCTTTGGCCATGGCTTTGGGGGTGCAAGCCTCAAACTTTGACAGCTTCCATGTGGTATTGAGCCTGTGGGTGCACAGAAGCCAAGAATTGAGGTTTGGAAACCTCTGCCTAGATTTCAGAGGATGTTTGGAAACACGTAGATGTCCAGACAGAGGTATACTGCAGGGGCAGAGTCCTCACAGAGAACCTCTGCTAGGGCAGTGTGGAAGGGAAAAGTGAGGTGGGGGCCCCTACACAGAGTCCCCACTGGGGCACTTCCTAGTGGAGCTGTGAGAAGAGAGCTAACATCCTCCAGACCCCAGAATGGTAGGTCCACCAACAGCTTGCACTGTGCATCTGGACAAGCCACAGGCACTCAAAGCCAGCCCATGAAAGTAGTCGGGAGTGGGGCTGTACCATGCAAAGTCACAGAAGCAAAGCTGCTCAACAACAGGGGAACTTACCTCTTGTATAGCATGGCCTGGATGTGAGAGATTGAGTCAAAGGACATCATTGTGAAGCATAAGATTTTACTACCATGTTGGATTTCAGAGGTGCATGGAGCCTTTAGCCTCTTTGTTTGGGCCAATTTCTCCCATTGGAATTGGTGTATTTACCCAATGTCTGTGCTCCCTTTGTATCTAGGAAGTAACTAATTGATTTTGATCTGACAGGTTTATAGGCAGAAAGGACTTGCCTTGTCTCAGATGAGACTTTGGACTGTGGACTTTTGAATTAATGCTTAATTGAGTTAAGACTTTGGGTGACTCTTTTGTATCATGGGAGTGATTTCCCCCATATGGTTCTCAAGGCAGTGAATAAGTCTCATGAGATATGATGGTTTTATAAATGGGAGTTCCCTGCACAAGCTCTCTTTCCTGCTACCATGTAAGATGTGCCTTTTCTTCTCTTTTTCCTTCCACCATGACTGTAAGGCCTCCCCAGCCATGTGGAACTGTGTCCATTAAACATTCTTCCTTTATAAATTACCCAGTCCCATATCTGTCTTTATTAGCAGTGTGAGAAGAGGCTTATACATTCTCTTCCCTTACTTTCCCCCAACAAATGAAGTCTCTCTGTGCTGGGCTGCCTAGAGGTAAGGGAGGGGTGACCCAAGTGCTTCTGTGGCCATCACCACTGGGAGGGTGCTAGGTCATAGTTGAAGTCACCATAGCTCTAAGTTTCATCTAAGACTCTTGGTAACCACTGTCTGGCTACTGCCTATCTTTGCTGAAGACCCTATGGTTATACAATCAGCAGCAGGTGAACCCATCCATCCTTTAGCAAAGTAGTTGCTCTAGGCAGGTTCAGAGATGCTGTCCAGGAGCCAGGGCTTAAAGTTGGAAACCTTAGAAATCTACCTGTTGCTCTACTCTACTACAATTGAATTGGTACCCAAGACACAAGATAAATTCTGCCCACACTTCCCTCCGTTTACATAAGCAATGGAGTCACTCCCCATGCCCACCACTGTCCTAAGCCCACGGCGAATACTGCCAACCTACTGTTAATGTTCACTCAAGGCCCAAGGCTTCTTCAGTTAGCTGTGGTCAATGAGGCCAGGCCTAGGACTCTCCTTTCAGAACAGTAGGCTCCCTGCTTGCCCAGGGCAGGTTCAGAAATGCCATCCAATAGCTAAGGCCTAGAATTTGGGACCCCAAGAGACAGGTTGATGCCCTACCCCCCTGTGGCTGAGCTGGTAGCTAAGCTACAAGACAAAATCCCCATTACTCTTTTTTCTTCCTTACTGAAGCAGGAGTCCGTCTCTGTACCCACCACAGCTTGGAATATTCTGGGTTATACCTGAACCCAGCACATCTCTGAATCTCATCCAAGGCCCAAGGTGAGTACTTCCTGGCTACCTCTGCTGGTTATTTAGGATCTAGGACTCTTTAGTCAGGTGATGAATTCTTCCAGGACCAGGTCTGTCCTCTCAAGGCAGCAGGTTCGCTTCTGCCTGGGGTGTGTCTAGAAATGTCATCTAAGAGCTAGTGCCTGAAAATAGGGCCTCAGGACTGTGTCCAGTTTTGTATCCTACTGTGGGTGAGTTGGTAACCAAGTCATGAGACAAAATTCTCTTTACTCTTCCCTCTCTTCTCTTCAAGTGGAAGGAAGGCATTTCTTTCAAAGCTGTTGACTGTGCTGCCTGGGGCTGGGGATGGGTGATGCAAGCAGTACCTTGGCTACCCGGGCTAGTGTCTCACTGGGTTGTTTTCCCACAAGTCCACTGGCTCTGAGCCCAACATAGCACCAAGTCTTGCCAGAAATTTTAGTGCTAGTAGCATAGACTACCTTTCAAGTTCACTGAGGACCCTAGAGCCCTTTAGTCCAGGATGGCAAGGCTTACTGAAACTCAGGTTCTGACCACTGGAATGGGCATTTCTGCTCTGGGTAGGTCCAAATGTTCCCACTGTGGAAGCCAACTGAGTTCTTTCCAACATTGCTTTCTGCTGTGACAAGGCAGCAGGGAGTTCCAATGCAGAGTCCGATAATCACTGTCCTCTTCCTCCCACAAGCACACAGATTTTCTTTCCCGCCACACAGCTGCTGCTGCTGCCGCCAAGGGTTTTGGGAGGCATGACATGGG
The DNA here is from genome assembly GCF_009761245.1 of Sapajus apella. Classification (NCBI taxonomy): domain Eukaryota; kingdom Metazoa; phylum Chordata; class Mammalia; order Primates; family Cebidae; genus Sapajus; species Sapajus apella. Next base: position 16,489,657 of record NW_022436981.1, on the reverse strand, counting down.
TAATTCAAGACTGTCTTACCCACTTCCATGCCTCTTTCAGTGAAATGAAGTTAAAACCTTATTAATAAGTGGGTAAAGATGAATGTTTTTCAAAAAAAGTCAGGTGGCCAAGAAACATATTAAAAAATGTTCAGTATCTCTAATTATCAGAGAAATTCAAATTTAAACCACAATGTGATATAACCTTACACCAGTCAGAATAGCTATTATTAAAAACTCAAAATAACCACAAATGTTGACAAGGCATCAGGGAAAAAGGAGCAGTTATACATGGTTGGTGTGAATGTAAATTTGTATAACCTCTATGAAAGACAGTATGGAGATTTATAAAATGAAAATTGAACTACCATTTAATTCAGCAATCCCAGTACTGGGTGTCTACCCAAAGGAAAATAAATCATTATATCAAAGAGATACCTGCACTTGTGTATTTAACATGTTATTATTTACAATAGCAAAGTAATGGAATCAACCTAAGTGTCCATCAACAGATAATTGAATAAAGGTGGGGCGTGTGTGTGTGTGTGTGTGTGTGTGTGTGTGTGTGTGTGTGTGTATGTGTGTGAGAGAGAGAGAGAGAGAGAGAGAGAGAAAGAGTTCAGAAAAGGTGTCATGATAGAGCTGATTCTTAAATTGCGCAAGTTTCTATTGAATTAAGTAGAGGACATTCCAGGAAAAGGAAAATATGTTAATAAGATACAAAACAGGTTTGCATCATAAGAATTCCTACATGTTTTTGTGAGCCCACAGCATGTGGTTTAAAGTGGTGTCTGTTGAGGGGAGCTCTCCAGAGAATGATTTTTAGAAACAAGGTCACACAGGAACCATGTATTCATCTTAAAAAAAAAAAAAAAAAAAACCTTGGACTTTATCTTACAGGCATTACAGAACTCTGAGCAACTTCTGTCTTTTAGGAAGTTATAAATTGCTTGAAATTGCTACTCAGGATTGAGTTTCTAAGTAAACATTTACGACACTTGAAGCCAAAGAGACGAACAAGGTCAGTCAGGCAAGATTAGGAGGCTATACTGAGACCCCTGGGTTAATGATATTTAGAGTACCTATGTCTTTACAAACTAGTCAGTAAGATGAGAGCAGAAAATTGTCCATCAAATTTAGCAACTTTGAAGTTACTTGTAATCTTTGCCAGAGCAGTTTAAACATATGCAACAAAAAGGGCAAGTATAAGGGGAAAATAAATCAATGACTCAGTGTGATAGGATTTTATGTACTCTGCACGTCACCAAGTTTCAAAAGATGACTTGTTTTATAAGGAATATGTCTCATTTGTTTATATTTTAATTGATAAATGCAAATTTCCCAACAAAACAGTACATAACAAAAGGAGCAATATTCATAAATGTCCATAGGCCCCAGACTGCCTGATGTCAAATAGCACTGTAGGATTTCCATGTCTAAATGCACTAATAGAAAATGCATCTCATCAAGTAGAGCTATCAATGATAAAGTTCAAGTGTTCTCATATTTATGGCCTAATGCTCTCTGAAAAATTAAACACAAATTTGAACAAATGTAGTTTGTTGAGCGGTGTAAATTATTTAAAAAACTGTGAATGTCAATATAGCTAAGATATTAAGAGGCTGGCTGTACCATTACAAAGCAGTAGGCAGGATTTCAGGGTACAGGATACATTTTGTGGTGTGTTTTATACAACCTTATTAAAAAGAAAGTAAGAGTTTATCCTCAAGTACTCTGATGATGTTTATGAAACTGGCCTTGTTAAAAACTGGCTTCTACATACCCAAGCGGACACTGGTTAAAAGGGGGCTGTAGCTTTACGGCTGTCCACTTTCAGGTGGTGTTTCCATGTCGTTCAGAACCGTGGTATGCAGACACCACTTGTAAACCAGGCCCATTCTTCTCTTCCTCTGTCAGCTGATCACAAGGAACTCCCCATGAGGCCATCAGTGCAGGCTGAGGGAGAGAAGGCAGGGTAGCAGGGGTGAGGACCATGGACATTTGAACCATTTCATCATGAAATCCACTTGTTTACACAGGACCCGCTCAAGCCCAATCACATATTTACTGCTTACATTTGATGATGGAATGGAATGCTGCTGTGTAAGCCCAACTTTATGGTTAGATGGGTCAGAAAGCAGTTTATGATAGGCAGTTCAGGTCACATGGTGACTTGATGACCCATAGTCAAACATTCAGTTTCTACCAAACCCCAGTAACAAGCCAAAAGCTGTCTGTCAAAAGGAGGGTGGTTATCTGCAGAAGATGGCAGGGCCTCGCTCCAAAATCCTAGAGACTTCCTCTGTGATTCACCTATAGGGGCCTACCAAAGGCTCCAGATAGCGTTCCTACCTGCCACTGACACCTCAAGAACCATTGGATCTGCTGGGTCATATGTTCCAAGTGGCAGAGCAGCTTGCACAGCAGCCTGGACCTGTTGCAGAGCCTGGTCCTGTTCTGAACCCACTCAAAACTGGCAGCCTTTTGGGTCACTAGATAAAAGGGCTAGAATAGCACACCCAGATGAAAAGTGTGTTATATTCCTTTGTTAACCACATATGCTTGAAGGAATTATGAATAGAGTCACTAAACTTCTTGCCTCTCAAGAGTAGTGAATCAGGAATATCAAATGCATTTATTTTGCATAACCCTCTAAACAGTTTACACCAAGCACTATTAGTGTTCTCCATATATTAGAGTCCTAGCATTTTGGGTCAAATCATATTTAGCAGCCAACTCCAGTAACCCCAAAACCATCTTTAAATTCTGTATCTGTAGAACCACTTTGGGTATTATAAAAATAAATTGTGCTTCATATTCAAACCAGTTCTCTTTTGAGGTAAAACAGTTTTGAAAGAAATCAGACAACTATGAAAATATTAATTTTGAAATGAGGATTTACATTTCTTTGTGGATATTTTTAAAGAAAATATAAATAAACAGAATGATTTTAATACTCCAACTTAGTCACTCCTAAATTGAATGACTGCAAATAGATTAATTGATAAATAGTTTCAAAAATCAGATAAGAATTCTTATGTTAAATATTTAGGCCAACAAAAATAATCATAGATTTAAAAATTACTTACTAAATATTAAATATCTTGTTTTCTCAACAGAATTCTTTTTTCAATTTTTAACATAAATTTCTAAAAAGTTAAATTATTACCTATTACAGTCAACATCCATTTATTGCATGGCTTTATTAAATTAGGATAATAAAACTGGAGTGCCTGAGAGTTCAGACTCTGGAGCCAAAGTTTGTTAATGTAATGCCTTTGATTCCTTGTCTGTAAAATGGACATAATAGAACTGTTACTATGTTAATATATTTAGTATATGTACAGTACTTGGAACAAAACTTAGTGAATGGCAATGCATATTAAAGGTAAGCTATTCTTGTCATTGTTTATAATACCGAGATTTCTGCCTTCCATCACTTAGATCACAATATACTTAGATGATGAATATTATTTGTACAGAGGAATCTTTTAAATTAATTTTACCTATTTTATTCTATTTAATAATATTCATAATTTATATCATTGCTATTCCATTTCTCAAATAAGAAAAATATAGGCTCAGAAAAGTTTAGTGACCTGATCAATGTCACAAAAGTATTATATTTTAGAAGCAGTTCCTTAAAATGTGCTGTTTCTTGTTTTACTCAACTAACAACTCACAGCCCTATTAACTCCTATTTATTTTCCCTTATGCAAATAAATGTTTTATGCAAGTGACACCAGATTTTGTTACTGAAGCATCTTGTGGGCCTTGGTTAATTCCACAGGATAGGAACTGATATGGTTTGGCTGTGTCCCCACCCACATCTCATCTTGAATTGTAGTTCCCATAATCCCTGTGTCATGAGAGGGACCCTGTAGGAGGTAAGTGAATTAGGGGCACAGTGATTCTCAGAATGTTCTCGTGATAGTGAGTGAGTTCTCTTGAGACCTGATGGCTTTATAAGGGACTATCCCCCCGTTTCTCAGCACTTATCTCTCCCACCATCTTGTGAAGAAGAATGTGTTTGCTTCTCCTTCTGCCCTGATTGTAAATTTCCTGAGGTCTTCCATCTATGTGGAACTGTGAATCAATTAAACCTCCTTCCTGTATAAATTAACCAGTCTTGGGTGTTTCTTTATACCAGTGTGAGAAGGGAATAATACAGTAATGTTGCTATCGTGTCAGCTCCTGAGATTCACTCCCAAGTGTGTCAGTTGTTGTAATGTTAGAGTTTGGGATTTGTAAATTCCCTGTCAGTAAATATATTTTGTCAAATCTCTGGTCCTTCCTGCTGATTTCTCAGGTAATTTTCCTCATTTGATAAACAGCAAATATGTAAGGTATTTCACACATTTAAAAAAAGGTTCTAGAGAGAGCCAGATATTCATAATTAGATGAACATGGAGTTAAGAGCATGGAGGCCATGTGATTGTATTAAAAATAGCATTTGGAAAATATGAAAGGGGAATAAGGTTTGTTATTTTGACATAAACATCGCTTGTCATGTTTCTCTGAGGGAGTTTAGACCAAAATAAAGCAAGTTGTTTTTTGTTTGTTTGTTTTTTTCTGTATTTTGTATACTGAACCTAAATACCTGGCTCTAAAACGATTTCTTCAAACTAACATTTGGTAATGTTGGGTTTTCAGGGATTAATAAGATATTTTAATTACATTAAGAATTATGTTCTCAGCTGTCAGCAATTCAAATATACTGTGACACTGTTTTTCCTCCTCTCCTAATTTTAGATCTTGTTTGCCTGAATTTAGGTAGAAGTCAGTATATTTAATGAATCATATGTTCAGCCAAAGCCTGAATATGTTGACATAATATGTGCTTCAAGAATGTCAACTCCTAGTGGGAGGTTTGTTCTAGGCTTCAATATCTAATACACTACTTTTATAGTGACACAATCTCCTTGGCTTAAATTTTAAATGAGATATTTCAGGTAATCCATCCACTGGGCAGCTTCATTGGCTTTAACCAAATAACCTCATATCATTTTGGATGCCATGTATTATACATCAATGGTACTTTAAAAAAATTATAGCTAGCTATATAGATATGTAGGTGAGAGGATGGGTAGGTGAATGGATTGATGAGGAGAGCCATCAAAATTTTGAAGTGCATTTCCTTTTTCAGTGAAATCTTTTCACCTACACAGGAATTCCAGGAAGATCACTAGCTAAAGATAATTTTGATGCACCAGCTGCTCTGTTATTCTAACAATATTTGTATTGCACCATGTTGCTAAAGGTATGAAATCTACTGAACACTTTGGTGGACAGTATTCCTGTTTGTTACTGCAAAATAGTTTATTTCAGTGAGATAAAAATCAGAGGAAGGTTACCAAATAATTCACCATCTTTATTAGATTTTGCTACCACCCTTTTATTATATAACTGTTTTCATTTATGAAAAGGATTCTCATACTATATAGTTTACTTTATTACCTTTCTTTAAGTTCCAGTCATCTATTTTATTCTCCTCATGGGAACTCAGTAATACTGTTTGCTGGTGTATAAATCCCAGTGGAGATGCCCTATTTATTGAGTGTTAACCTGAATGTTTTATGCCCAAAGGGTTTCATCTAGTCCTGTTGCTCCACTGTGATATTTTAATATTCTTAGAGTAGAGATATAGATGGCTCAAACCACAAGGATGCTCAAACATACAGTAATCATTTCCTGCATCAAAGCTGCTTTAATATGGCTCCTCCATTAACTGGGGAAATAAGATTTGAGGATTATAGAAATTTTCTTCCAGTCTTGTAAAAGAAATTTTGCAAGTATAAATGCCAACGTTAGTAGTACTGGCTTACCTTAACTACAGACTTCCACATTTGTGATCCAGATACATTATGAGAGTTGAGATTTAAGATGAATAATAGGTGCTTCCTGGGTAATATTTATTTTTTTTTCCATTGAGGCACCTTGCCTTTACACTTAGAATTATGAACTATGTTCTCAATTTTTCACATATTAGTTAAAAACAATTTCTAGTAAATGAATGGTTCTCAAAATATGGTCATGGACTAGCAGCATCACCTTCACCAGGAAACTTAGAAATGCAAATTGCCAAGACCCAACTCAGACATCCTGAATCAGAGACTCTGTGATTGGGGCCCAGCAATCTGATTTTTCTTTGTTGGCTTGCCTTTTATAGAGACAGTGTCTCAATCTGTCACGCAGGCTGTGGTTAAGTGGTATGATCACAACTTATTGCAGCCTCAAACTCCTGGGTTCCAGTGATCCTTTCACCTCAGCCTCCCACATAGCTAGAACTACAGACGTTTGCCACCTTACTCAGCTAATTTTCTAATTTTTTGTAGAGATGGGGTCTTACTATATTTCTCAGGTTGACCTCTAACTCCTGGCCTCAAATGATCCTCCAAAGAGCTAAGATTATAGGTGTGAGCTGCTTCATCTAGCCTGCAGTGTGTTTTTTAAACAAACTGCCTAGTTAACTTTGATGATGCTGAAGTTTGAGAACCACTTTAACAAATCATCTAACTTACTAAAGAACAATTGGGTATGAGACTTGACATGACTAAATTGCCTAAATGTACTGTCCAATTACACAAAATAGTTGTTAGACCTCACCATCAAATAATTTTATGTAAGATATTGTACCATGATAGAGACCACACACAGAATAGATATTCAAAAATATTTGTTGAGTGACTGAATGACTTCTGTGCAGACTTAGTTCATTTAGGCTTTACAGTGGTACAATAATTTCAGTGTTTTAAAAGTGATCTAATATGCAGTATATCTGAATGTTGTTATCTGTGTTTAAGGGAAGTGTTAATACATTACAAATTTTTTAATGTTAATAAATTTGAATCTATCTGTAAATTCAAGATATGTGGATACTTTAGCTTCTAAAAGATGCATAAAATATCTACAAAGCATATAGTGTGAAAAATACAATTAAATTGCAGTAATTAATCTTGTTCTGAAATTGGCTGTTATAAGTTGTAAGTAGTTTCTCTAGATCCTTAGCTAACCAAGAAAATAAAATACTAACTTTATATATTTAATTATTATAAAGGTCTATTACACTTAAAAGCAAGTTCTAAATTTTAACATGAGTACTGGTTTACTCAGCCATTAAAATACCACTTTACCTTTTTTTTTTTTTAAATTTAACAACTTTATTGAGGTAAAATTGCACTTGTAAAATGTACACAATTTGGTAAGATTTTACGTATTTTTACATCAGTGAAATTATTACTACAATCCAAATAATCACTAAAACCTTCAATCTCTAGCTTTTCTTGTTGAAAAGATTGCTTTGTAATCCCTCACTCCTTAGCCTCTTCTACCCAATGTAGTCCCCAGGAAACTGTTCCGATTTTCAGTAGTATACATAAATTTGCATATCCTCAAAATTTTATATGAATAGAATCATGAAGTATGTGATTTTATATTTTTTTGTTGTTTATTTTTTGTGGGGGGCGGACTCTGGAGGACTCTGGCTTCTTTCACTCAGCATAATTATTTGAATATTCGTCTATCTTCTATATGTATAAATAGGTCATTTCTTTTTATTGCAAAGGAATATTCCATTGTATGGCTGTATTACAGGTGATTTGTTCATTGATGTAATGAACATCTGGGTTGTTCCCAGGTTTGGCTTGTTTCCAGGTTTGGCTATTACAAATAAAACTGCTGCAAATGTTAATGTGAAAATCTTTGTATGGATACAGGTATTTCTTTCTCTTGAGTAATTATCATTTGAATGGCTGAATCATATGACAGATATATGTTGGCATCTTAAGAAATTGTGAGATTGTTTTCCAAAGTAGTTGTATCATTTTATATTTCCGTCAACAATGTATCGAAGTTCCTTCACATTAGCACCAGTATTTGATATATTCTTTCTTTTTAATGTAAACCATTCCATTAGGTAGTTAGCAGTATCATTTTATGAGATATATGCTTTGGAAATATTTTCTTCCTTCTCGAGGCTTATTTTTTTACTCACTTGAGAGCAGCAGAAATTTTAATTTTGATGAAGGTCAATTTATCACTCTATTAGTGTTTCCTTTTATGACCTTGCTTTTGGTTTCATGTCTAAGAAACATTTTCCTAATACAAGGTCATGAAAATTTCCTCCTACATCTTCTTTTAGAACTTTTATAGTTTTAGGTTTTAAATTAAAGTGTAGCATCTATTTTTAGTTAATTTTTTGTATAATCTGATTTAGATTGAAATTATTTTTCTTTTTTCTTTTCTTCTCTTCCTCTTTTCTCTCCCTTTTCTTTCTTCCTTATCTTCCTTTTATATCTTCTCCTTCTTCTCACTCTTTTGCATATAGATATAAAATATTTCTAAAACCTTTTTTTAAAAAGTACTATTCTTAACATTTTTAGATGCTATTGTAAATGGCATTTTAATTTTCAATTGTTCATTGCCACTATATGAATATATTTTATATATTGATATTTTATCCTTTCCCCTTGCCAAACTTTTCTATTAGTAGCTTTTATATAGATTCCATTGGATTTTCTACACAGTCATCTGTGAATAAAGACAATATTACTTACTTTCTAATCTGAATGTGTTTTTTCTTTTTCTTGTCTGAGTTCGCTGGTAATGTTGATTAAAATTGTTAAGACCAAACACCTTTATATAAACTCTTATTCCACTAAGTATGATATTAGCTATAGAATTTTTAAACAGCCCTTGAAAAAAATAAGGAATTTTCTTTTTTTTTCTCGTTTGGTGAGTACTTTTTAAAAAAATGTCTGGATATTTTCAAATGTTTCATCAGCATCTTGAGTAGATGATCAGAATGTTCATATAGTTTCTATTATTTAGATTGTTGATATGCTGAGTTACATTGTCTTATTTTCAAATTTTAAACACCTTTGCATTTTTAGGACAAGCAGTCCTTGTTCAACCTTTTTATACAACTGTTGGTTTCTGTTAACTAGAATTTGGTTTTGAAATGTGAAATTTATGTTCATGAGGGATGTTAGTCTGAATTTTCTTTTTCTGTTTATGATACTTGGGTAATGCCAGCCTGTTAGAATGAGATGGGTATTTCTTGTCCTACTTCAAATTTTTGGAAGAATTGCTGTAGAATAATGTTTGGTGGAATTCACTATTGAAGCCATCCTGACTTGTTTTATTTGTGAGAAAATGTTTAACTAAAAGATCAATTTTTTAAATTGTCATAGGACTGTACAAATGACCAGTTTCTTACTGTTAGGAATGAATTTGTTTTTCAATGAATTTGTCCATTTTTTCTGTGTTTTCAAGTTATAGACACAGCATTATTTATGATATTCTCTTATTTTCCTTTAAATATCTCTAGAATCTATAACGATGTCATTTCTTTCACTTCTGTTACTGGTAGTTTTTATCTTTGCTTTTCTTTTTTGACAATTATCACAGAAGGCTTATCAATTTTATGCACCATCACTAACAACTACTGTTTTGTTTTGTTAATTTTCTTCTATTATTATGTTATCTATTTCATTTATTATAATTGTGAATTTTTTATATGTTATTTTATAACATATTTAATTTTTTCTTTGTTTTCATCTTCTTAATTTGGAAGCTGAGGTCATTGATTTGAGAACTTTCTGTTTTATTATAGGCATGTAGTGCCATCCCTTCTCCTTATGGAATGTTTTGGTGAAATGCCACAAATTCTGATTTTTTTGGATTTTGATTTTCCTTCAGTTTAGAAAACATTTTTATTTCTCTTTTGATTACATTTTGACACATGTTACTTAGAAATTTATAATATACTTTTCAAATATTTGAGAATAATCAAGATTTTTAAATTACTGATACCCAATTTTATTCTATTATGGTATTAGGACGTAACCATGAATGACTTGAATTATTTCAAATTTAACAAGACTTATTTAATAGTAAAAAGATAGTCTAGTTTGTGTAAATGTTCTAGGTACACTGGAAAGAATGTGTATGTGCTGTTGTTGAATAGAATGTTCTAAAGATGTCAATAAGGTAAACATAATTGAAAGTTTTGTTTAAGTCTTTTATACATTACTGATAGCCCATATTGTTAGTGTATTTGTTTGAACAACAATCATTTAAAAATTTAAACAATAAAAATCCTATTTTTATAAGGTTTTTATCATTATTTCCAGTGTTCTTCGGCCCTTTTTTGTAAATCTGTATTTCCCTCTGGTATCGTTTTTCTTTTCCATGGTCATCCTTTATATTTCTTACAGTAAAGATCTATCGTTGATGAATATGTTCTGCTTTTGTGTCTAAAATGACTTTATTTCAAATATACTTTCAGTGCTATTACACTTTTTTTTATAATTTATTTTTTTATTGCATTTTAGGTTTGGGGGTACATGTGAAGAACATGCAAGATTGTTGCATAGGCACACAATGTGGCGGTGTGATTTGCTGCCTTCCTACCCATCACCTATATCTGGCATTTCTCCCCATGCTCTCTCTCCCCAACTCCCCACCCCGCGGTGTCCCTCCACTGTTTCCCCCTAACAGACCCCAGTATGTAGTGCTCCCCTCCCTGTGTCCATGTGTTCTCTTTGTTCAACACCCGCCTATGAGTGAGAACATGCGGTGTTTGATTTTCTGCTCTTGTGTCAGTTTGCTGAAAATGACGGTTTCCAGGTTCATCCATGACCCTACAAAGGACACGAACTCATCATTTTTGATGGCTGCATAATATTCCATGGTGTATATGTGCCACATTTTCTCTGTCCAGTCTATCATCGATGGGCATTTGGGTTGGTTCCAGGTCTTTGCTATTGTAGACTTTGCTGCAATGAACATTCGTGTGCATGTGTCCTTATAGTAGAACGATTTATAATTCTATAGATATGTACCCAGTAATGGGATTGCTGGGTTAAATGGAATTTCTATTTCTAGGTCCTTGAGGAATCGCCACACTGTCTTCCACAATGGTTGAACTAATTTACACTCCCACCAACAGTGTAAAAGTGTTCCTATTTCTCCACATCCTCTCCAGCATCTGTTGTTTTCAGATTTTTTAATGATCGCCATTCTAACTGGCGTGAGACAGTATCTCAATGTAGTTTTGATTTGCATTTCTCTGATGACCAGTGATGATGAGCATTTTTTTATATGTTTGTTGGCCTCATGTATGTCTTCTTTTGTAAAGTATCTGTTCATATCCTTTGCCCACTTTTTAATGGGCTTGTTGGTTTTCTTCTTATAAATCTGTTTTAGTTCTTTGTGAATTCTGGATATCAGCCCTTTGTCAGATGGGTAAACTGCAAAAATTTTTTCCCATTCTGTTGGTTGCCGATTCACTCTAATGACTGTTTCTTCTGCCGTGCAGTAGCTGTGGAGTTTGATTAGGTCCCATTTGTCTATTTTGGCTTTTGTTGCCAATGCTTTTGCTGTTTTGATCATGAAGTCCTTGCCTAGGCCTATGTCCTGAATGGTTTTGCCTAGATTTTCTTCCAGGGTTTTTATGGTGTTAGGTCTTATGTTTAAGTCTTTAATCCATCTGGAGTTAATTTTAGTGTAAGGTGTCAGGAAGGGATCCAGTTTCTCCTTTCTGCACATGGCTAGCCAGTTTTCCCAACACGATTCATTAAACAGGGAATCCTTTCCCCATTGCTTGTTTTCATCAGGTTTCTCAAAGATCAGATGGTTGTAGATATGTTGTGTTGCCTCCGAGACCTCTTTTCTGTTCCATTGGTCTATATCTCTGTTTTGGTACCAGTACCATGCTCTTTTGATTACTGTAGCCTTGTAGTATAGTTTGAAGTCAGGTAGTGTGATGCCTCCTGCTTTGTTCTTTTTGCTTAGAATTGACCTGGCTATGCGGGCTCTCTTTTGGTTCCATATGAAGTTAAAGGTGTTTTTTTAGTTCTGTGAAGAAGGTCATTGGTAGCTTAATAGGGATAGCATTGAATCTGTAAATTACTTTGGGCAGTATGGCCATTTTCACGATATTGATTCTTCCTAACCATGAACATGGAATGTTTCTCCATCTGTTTGTGTCCTCTCTTATTTCATTGAGCAGTGGCTTGTAGTTCTCCTTGAAGACGTCCTTTACGTTCCTTGTTAGTTGTATTCCTAGGTATTTTATTCTTTTTGTGGCAATTGTGAATGGCAGTTTGTTCTTGATTTGGCTGTCTTTGAGTCTGTTATTGGTGTATAGGAATGCTTGTGATTTTTGCACATTGATTTTGTATCCTGAGACTTTGCTGAAGTTGCTTATCAGTTTCAGGAGATTTGGGGCTGAGGTGATGGGGTCTTCTAGATATACAATCATGTCGTCTGCAAATAGAGACAATTTGACTTCTTCCTTTCCTATTTGAATACCCTTTATTTCTTTTTCTTGCCTGATTGCTCTGGCTAGAACTTCCAGTACTATATTGAATAGGAGTGGTGACAGCGGGCATCCTTGTCTAGTGCCATATTTCAAAAGGAATGCTTCCAGTTTTTGCCCATTCAGTATGATACTGGCTGTTGGTTTGTCATAAATAGGTTTTATCATTTTGAGATACGTTCTGTCAATACCTAGTTTATTGAGGGTTTTTAGCATAAAGGGCTGTTGAATTTTGTCAAAGGCCTTCTCTGCATCAATTGAGATAATCATGTGGTTTTTGTCTTTGGTTCTGTTTATGTGGTGAATTATGTTTATAGACTTGCGTATGTTGAACCAGCCTTGCATCCCCGGGATGAAGCCTACTTGATCATGGTGGATAAGCTTTTTGATGTGCTGTTGCAGTCGGCTTGCCAGTATTTTATTGAAGATTTTTGCACCCATCTTCATCATGGATATTGGCCTGAAGTTTTCTTTTCTTGTTGAGTCTCTGCCGGGTTTTGGAATCAGGATGATGTTTGACTCATAAAATGATTTGGGAAGGATTCCCTCTTTTTGGATTATTTGGAATAGTTTCAGAAGGAATGGTACCAGCTCCTCTTTGTATGACTGTTAGAACTCGGCTGTGAACTCATCTGGACCTGGGCTTTTTTTGGGTGGTAGGCTCTTAACTCCTGTCTCAACTTCAGACCTTTTTATTTGTCTATTCAGAGTTTCGACTTCTTCCTGGTTTAGGCTTGGGAGGAGGCAAGTGTCCAGGAATTTATCCATTTCTTCCAGTTTTACTAGTTTATGTGCATAGAGTTGTTTGTAATAAATCTGATGATGGTTTGAATTTCTGTGGAATCTGTGTTGATATCCCCTTTATCGTTTTTTATTGCATCAATTTGGTTATTCTCTCTTTTCTTTTTAATCTGGCTAATGGTATGTCTGTTTTGTTCATCTTTTCGAAAAACCAGCTCCTGGATTTATTGATTTTTTGACGGGTTTTTTGTGTCTCTATCTCCTTCAGTTCTGCTCTGATCTTAGTTATTTCTTGTCTTCTGCTAGACTTTGAGTTTTTTTGAGCTTGTTCCTCTGGCTCTTTCTATATTGACGATAGGGTGTCAATTTTAGATCTCTGCTTGCTTCTCATGTGGGCACTTATTGCTATATATTTTCCTCTAGAGACTGCTTTAAATGTGTCCCAGAGATTATGGTATGTTGTGTCTTCATTCTCGTTGGTTTCGAAGAACATCTTTATTTCTGCCTTCATTTCATTGTTTATCCAGTCAACATTCAAAAGCAAGTTGTTCAGTTTCCTTGAAGCTGTGCAATTCTGAGTTAGTTTTTGAATTCTGAGTTCTAACTTGATTGCACTGTGGTCTGAGAGATTGTTTGTAGTGCTGTTACACTTTTAATAGAATTGTAGGTTGACAGCTTTAATTCTTTCAATACTAAGTATCAGTCTTGTTTCATTGTTTCTGATGAGAAAAGGGTTTTTGATGGTGGCAGTGGTCCTCTGTAGAGGCCACTGCGAGGTCGCCAGCTGCAGTGGGAGAGATGCGGCTGGGGCTTGCCCTCTCTGCCAAGCCAGAGGGACCAGGAATAGATATTCCCAGAGGGGGCCCTGTTGTGGGTTGGAAGCCTGTGTTCCTCCATGCAGCTGCATCTGCATGATTGTGTGGGCCGGAGGGCCGGGAAGTCCCCTGCCTTTGCAGTCTCGAAAGTGTCTCTTCCCACTCCCTGGCCTTTCTCCGCTCCTGGCACTCACTCCAGTTGGGAACAAAGTTTTGACCAAGCCTGGGCATGTGGCAACCCAGCCAGGTGTGCGGCTGGTGGCAGTGCTGACATGCCAGTTCTTCTATTCCAACCCCCTCTGGACTTTAGGAGCTGATAAGCCTGAGAGGCAGGCCAGGGTGCTCAGGGCAGTTCAGTGGGGCCTGCAGGTGCCACTTAGTATGGATAACCTGGCAGATGACACATTCATGTCAGTCAGTAGGAAGCAGACAGGTTTCTGTGTGGGAGGAATCGGGTCCCTAGTGAAACCCCATCTTCAAGCCAGGGATGGCCGGAAGTCTGAGGGCTGACCTGCAAGTTCTGGGTGGAGTCTGCAACCTGGAGTGAGAACTTCATTTATGCTTTTTGGCCAGTTGGTTGGTACTTTTTCCAGGCCTGCCCATGGCTACCCATGGACCAGTTAGCATGCAGTTGCTCCATTCTGAGCACATAAAAACTCAGACTCAGCCAGACTCAGGCACTCATGGGGACAACTGCCTGTGGAAAGGAGCTATCCACTTCAGATCTCCTGAGAGCTGTGTCGCTCAGTAAAGTTCCTGTCTGCCATGATCATCCTCCCATTGTCCATGTAACCTCATTCTTCCTGGATGTGGGACAGCAAACTCGGGACCCTGCAAACATAGGGAGCGAAATGAGCTGTAACACATTCCTGACCAGCTGGTCAACCTGCAGGTAGTGACACACTCACAGAATGCAGGAGTGAAGAATGGCTACCCTTCTGGGGGCCCAGATCTTTGAGTTTTCCAAGCCAGAGCTGTTGTAGCGCTGTAGTCCTCCTAGCCTCTGCTGGTGCCCAGCAGCCACCCCATTTGACAGGGCCATGGCCGCCCAGGAACTGTTAGCCAGAGTGGGGCAGCGGGACCAAAAGAACCGTAACAAAAATGGGCTGAAACACACATTCCTTGCCACCCCACTCACCATGCTGTGGCAGCAAGGAGAGAAGAGCTTCAGCCTTCTGGGGCCCCAGACCTCGGGGCTCCCCAAGCCTGACCTGTGACATACCGTAACACTCTTTGAGGCTCTGTTGTGCCTGGAGTCTGCAAGGTTTTGAATACTATTGCATTCTCCGATGCCCTCAGAGGAAGCCACTTGCAGTGTGCCTAGTCCAGCCACAGCCTCGCATGGAGCCAGCACCTCTGCCAGCACCTGGGGCTGCCCTCTCCACTGTGGCCTGGGTGCCTAGCTCTGCACAGTGGCCAGATCCTGCACTTGTTCAATCACATACCCCTCGCCACTCTGCCTGGCTCACTCCTGGCAGGCATGGGATCTGGAGCAGTGGCGTGAGTGCAGCACAGCCTGCCAGACCAGGCGGGCAGTATGAGCCCAGCAGGTGCAAGCAAAACCAAAGCAGAGGTGCTACTGGCTACAGAGATTTCCAGCTGGTGAAGCAACACCCTAAGGATCCTGTGATGCTGCTATCCTCATTGCTTGTCTCAATGTGTCTTTATTCTCTGGCTCCTTTAAAAATTTTCCGTTATCACTGGTTTGATCAGTGTCAATATGTTGTACCTTGGTGTAGTTTTCTTCATGTTTGTGGTACTTGGTGAGCAATGACTTGAATCTTTTGGTTTATAGTTTTCAAGGATTTGGAAAAATTTCAGCCATATCTTCATATTTTTCTCTGTCCATTTTCGATATTCAAATTACATAAATATTTGAGCTCTTGAGGTTGTCCCACAGTTCACTGATAATCTTTTAATTTATTGTTAATTTTTTCTTGCTGTTTCATCTCAGACAGTATCTATTGCTATTTCTTCAAGTTTAGTAATGTTTTGTTCTGCAGTGTTTAATCTATTGCTTACTACATTTAGTATTCTTTATCCTTGATATTTTAGCTTTCATATCTAGAAGTTATTGGGATCTTTAAAAAATCTTACATTCATCTCTAATTTTTTGAACATATGGAAAACAATATGATGATTGTTTTTATATCCTGGTCTATTGATTACATCATCTATATTACTTTTGGGTCTGCATCGTTACTCGATAATTCTCATAACATATTAGGATTTCTTGCTTCACATGCTTGGTAAATTTTTGATTGTATGCTAGATTATGAATTTAAACTTGTTGGACACTGGATATATCTGTATTGTGATAGATATACTTGAGCTTTTTCTAAGCTATAGCTGAGTTATTTTGAGAGAGGTTAATTCTGTCAGGTCTTGCTTTAATGATATGTTAGGCAGTTTCAGAGCAATGCTCAGTCAAGGCTTAATTATTCTTCACTGCCGAGCCGCAGCCTTCTTCGATATTGTATTCAGTGCTTGTGAAGTTTTACTTTTTCAAACTGACTGATGGGAACAAGTTTTACTTTTTCAAACTGACTGATGGGAACATGGGAATGTAGGCAGTGTTCCCTTTAATTCTTTGAAGTGGTTCTGTTACTGACCTCAGATAATTTTCTCACGTTTATCTACTAATTGGTAATATGCTGAATACTTGAGGGAAACTCTGTATATCTCTGGTGTTCTCTCTTGATAAAGCCCTCTCTTCTTTAATACTCAAGTGAATTCTCTCCAGCTCTTAACTTTGTCTCTCAACTCAGGGAGTGTATAGCTGTCTGCCTGGGAACCCCTCACCTACCTCATTCCCTAGAAACTGGCAAACAAATTGGCATAGACTTAGGCTTCACCTAATTTGTTTCTTTCCTGTCTCTTGGGGAACTGTTCTTCATTACTTGATAAGCAGTATATTAAAAAGTGCTTTTGTTTTTTTCTTCATATTTTTTTAAATTTATTTTTTGGTTGTTTCATGCAGGAAGTTAAATTAAATCCCAGTTTTTTTTAATCTTACTAGAAGCTGAGAAGCTATGTATCTTTAACTGGCTTTTCCGCTAGGCTTTATGCTCCAGCATTATTTTGTTCAGAATGTAATAAAACCTGCTGAGACACCCATACATGTATATCATTTTATATTTTTGTTTGCATAACAGTATTTAGTGTACCTTTTGTTGTGTAATGTTCAGTGTTTTTCCAGTGTTATTGGCTTAAGTTGGTTTCAAGTGACATATCTCAAAATTATATTTTTTTCAAAATTACGCAGTAGAGAGTTTAAGTTTTGTTTACAGAAAAATAAAATATTGTTGCAAGTTTATCTCTGTGCAGAACCTTGTTAAATTATACTGGAAAAGGTTAAAAATATTAGCTGGATAAACTTGGTACAAATGAACAAATATTATTTTACATTTATGTTAATCTATGCCTTTGTGCTTTATGGTTTTCTATTAACTAACATTGTTAGATTATCATTTGTTTCAATTATTATTTCTCATGGTTACTGCTTATTTTGGAAAAGTTTGAGTAAACAAAATTAATATATATTTATATTTGAAAATTATCTGGCTGGGCACGGTGGCTCACACCCGTAATCCCAGCACCTTGGGAAACTGAGGCAGATGGATCACCTGAGATCACCTGAGTTAGAGACCATCCCGGCAAACATGGTGAGACCCCATCTCTACTAAAAATATAAAAATTAGCCTGCTGTGGTGGCACACACCTGTAATCCCAGCTACTCATGAGGCTGAGGCGGGAGAATGGCTTGAACCCAGGAGGCAGAGGTTGCAGTGAGCCAAGAACACACCACAGGTCTCCAGCCTGGGTGACAGAGTAAGACTCCGTCTCAATTAAAAAAAAAATTATTCACTGTTTAATGATATAATTTTCACAACTAGAAATTAAATAGGAACATATCTGATATGATTTGACTATATCCCCATCCAAAACCTCATCTTGAATTATAAACCCCATAATCCCCATGTGTCAAGGTGGGATCAGGTGAAGGTGGTTGGATCATGGGGTGGTTTCCCCAGTGCCGTTCTCATGACAGTGAGTGAGTCTCACAAGATATGATGGTTTTACAAGCATCTGGCATTTCCCCTGCTTGCATTCACTCCATCCTGACACTCTGTAAAGAAGGTTCCTGCTTCTCCTTTGCCTTCTGCCATCCTTCTGAGTTTCCTGAGGCCTCCCCAGCAATGTGGAACTGTAAGTCAATTGATACTGTTTTCTTCATAAATTACCCGGTGTTGGGTATTTCTTCATGGCAATGTGAGAACAGACTAATACAATATGTAATAAATTAAGAACTCAACTATCGTAAGAAACCCTCTAATTATATTCAAAATTTGTATGTTTATTAATTTATAAAGTTAAGGCATCCTGCATTTTCAATGCCTATTAAATAATTACCATTAAAAGATAGCTCATTATTATTTTATAAATATAATTGGAGAAATAGACATAGGAAAATATGGTTTAGTTATTGTAATCAAAGAATGTTGCTTATTACCTGAAACAATGACATAACAAGTGTATTTTCTTACATATAAAGTCTTATAGACTCAAGGAAAAAGATTTATAAATATGAGTAAACTTCATGTTAGAGTTATAATACTTCTTTGTGCATTTTAAAGACTTATGACAAGACCATATTAGGTTAATATAATTGCTTCTTTAAATTTTTGAAGATGTGTGCAATAAAAGAAAGATGCAGAAATAAAGAAGAAAGTCATATGGTATTTTCATTGAATTTTAGATCCTTAAGAATAAATGTTCATATACAGAAATTAACATTCCTATAGCTAATATGTCCAAAACTGAATTACTGATCATCTATCCATTCTCTAATTTCCTTTACTTATGTTTCTTTCATTTGTTTAGACCAAAACATCTTTGATACTTGTTTCTCTCATACTCCATAACCATCATTCACTACATCCAGCTAGCTCCACTTAGTACCTACCCAGAATCCTACTGTTCTTCCTGGCTGACACTATTGTCTGATCTTGTCATCTCTTGTCAAGATTATTGCAGTGACCCAACCCATTTCCTTGCTTTCCTTCTTTTACCCTGACGTATATTCACAACACACAGTCAAAGTGATCTGTTAAAGTGGAGTTTTTCCTACCCCTGCATAAATCCTGTGGAGGTTCTCATTTTTCCCTATGAAACCCAAGACCCTGCAGTTACTTAGAAGTCACTACATAATCTGTTTTAAGCCCACTCACCACCTTTGAGACAATTACTGCAAAACTGTGGTTGCTCCTATTTTGTAGTATAAACCTGAGATTGGCCGTAGCATCTAGGTAGGAAAAAACATTTTAGGACAAGTTTATCATAGGTATAAATTTGGAGATTTTGTGCAAGCCTAGATTTTCATACCTGGTATGTTTTATTCTCTTCACATTTTAAATAAGAAACAACAGCCTGAACATTTTAAACTCAAGGCCACATTATGAATGAGCTGTAGCGCTTGTCTTGCTGTGAAAAAGGAGTTTAAAATTTATGCTCTTTCAGATACTAGAGATAGATTTTCTGCCTATAAAACTATTGGAGGACTGTTCTGAGTGATGAATATTTATTCTCATCAATTTGTTAGTTTTTGTAAAAATCTATTGCTGTAATACAATAGCCTTCATGTCTTCCTTTAGTCTACAAGTATAGGCATAACTAAGAAATGTTATGGGCTTGATTCCAGACCACTGCAATAAAACAAATATTGCACTAAAGTCACACAAATTATTTGATTTCCCAGTGCATATAAAAGTTATGTTTACACTACACTATAGTCTATTAAGTGTATAATATCATTATGTCTAAAAATGTACATATGTTAATTACAAAATAAATGATTGATAAAAATGCCAATGATTGCCAGAACCTTCAGTGAGTCAGTCTTTTTGCTGGTGAGGGTCTTGACTTGATCTTGATCACTGCCGACTGATCATGGTAGTGGTTGCTGAAGGTTAGAGTGGCTGTGGTAGTTGCATAAAAGACAACACAATAATGTTTGCCGCATCAATTGCTTTTTCTTCTTATGAAATGTTTCTCTGTAGCATGTGATGCTGTTTGATAGCATTTTACCCACAAGTTTATGTAACATTCTGAATCCTTTGTTGTTAGTTCAACAGTGTTTATAGCATCTTCACCAGGAGTAGATTTCAACTCAAATAATGACTTTATTTGCTAATTTATAAAAAGCAACTCCTCATCCATTTAAGTTTTATCATAAAATTGTGACAATTCAGTCACATCTTCAGGCTTCACTTCTAATTCGAATTATCTTGTTATTTCTATTACATCTGCAGTTACATCCTCCACTAAAGTCATGAAACCCTCAAGGCCATCTATGATGGTTGGAATCAACTCTTCAAAACTTGTTGATGTTGATATTTTGACCTTTCCCATGCAACATAAATGTTCTTAATGACATCTAGAATGACAAATTCTTTCCAGAAGGTTTTCAATTTACTTCGCTCAGATTCACAGAGAAATCTCTATCTGTGAAAGCTATGCCCTTATAAAATGTATCTCTTAAGTAATAGGACTTAAAAGTTGAAATTATTTTTTAATCCTTGAACTGAGGAAGGTACGTTGTGTTAGCAGGCATGAAAA
This sequence comes from Sapajus apella, assembly GCF_009761245.1. Classification (NCBI taxonomy): domain Eukaryota; kingdom Metazoa; phylum Chordata; class Mammalia; order Primates; family Cebidae; genus Sapajus; species Sapajus apella. The sequence goes on along the minus strand of NW_022436981.1, from coordinate 16,469,182 downwards.
CAATGTTAACACTCCTGCATATCTTCATCAGAGCTCTTGGGTGACTAGGTGTGTTGTCAATGAGTGGTGGCTTTGAGCCACCAGTAAACCTCAGCAGCAGGCAGATCTATTGCAGTGTGGTCCTTGGATGTACCCCTCTGCTGTGCTTTGTGACTGTGTAACAAGCATGAAGAGAGGCATCATTTGCTTGAGAGAAGGAGGCAGTAGTGGACACAAGATGTTGCCTTGGAGGACAATGCTGGCCCTCCACAGAGAGTCCCAGCATGGCTCACAGCCCCACAGTGCATGACCCAGGTGGGTTATCATGGATAGTACATCTGGACCTGCCCTAGCCCCAGGTAGAAATTCACAGACCCAACAGGATATTTTGCCATCTTTAGGGCCTCCCCTAGGGAACAACACACCAACTGGTTATATGGGATATACCTGGGCTTAGGACACCTCTACTGTTAAAAAAGTGGCAACATACTAACTTCCGGTGTTTAGCAAAGCTGTGCTTTGGGCACTAAGTAGAGGTGAAACTGGTGGTGATCACAGGCTCTGAGAACATAGTAACTAGCCTGTTTAGAATCTCTAGAAGGACTGGCATCAACAAAGCTGTGTTGTGAAGACTAAAATAAATATCAAATCATGGAAGGTGCAGAAATCATTGTATGCTTATAAGAATTAAGAACATTTAGGGAACCATGACCTCACCCCAAAGATCTAATAAGGTGCCAGAGATCGACCCTAAAACAATGAAGTTGTAATTTCTAAGACAACAGATAATTTAAAATAGCTTTTCAGTGAAACTGAATAAACTTTAAGAATAGAGAAACAATTGAATAATTTACCAGAAAAAAAAAACTTAAAGAGATTAAAATAATTTTTTTATAAAAGCCAGCAGAAATCCTGTAGGTGAAAAATACAATGAACTAAATAAAAAAATATAATAGTATCAAAAGCGGAATAGATCCATTAGGAAAAGAAAAAATTAGTGAGCCCAAAGACAGGCTATTTGAAAATACACAGAGAAGAAAAAAGAATGCAAAGGAATGAAGTAAGCCTGTGGGAACTATGGGGCAGCATCAAAATAGCAACTCTTCATGTTATTTGGATTTAAGTGGGATTTGAGAATGCCAAACTGATAGAAAGAATATTCAAAGAAATTATAACAGACAACTTCCCAAATCCAGAGAAAGGTACAAAATCCAGATACAGAAAGGCCAAAAACCATTTAGATTAAATTCAAATGAGTATTCTGCAAGACATATCATAACCAAGCTCTCAAAGGTCAAAGACAACGATAGGATTCTGAAAGTAACAAGTGAAAAGAAGCAAATATTTAATAAGGAAGTTCCAATTTTCCTGGCAGCAGACTTTTCAGCAGAAATCTTACAGGCCAGGAGGAAGTGTGATGATGTAGTCAAAGTGCTCAAGGAAAAATAAACTGTCAACAGAAAATACTGTAGCCAACAAAGTTATCCTTCAGAAACAAGAGAGAAATACTTTCCCAGACAAACAAAAGATGAGAGAATATATCACCACCAGATCTGTCCTATGAGAAATTCCAAAAAGAGTTTTTTACACTAAAAGAAAGAGATTCTAACTTATAACAAGAAAGTGTTTGAAGCTATAAAACTCAATGTTAAGAGTAAGTATACAAACAATTCATAATATTTCTATAGACATTGTATGTAAAATAGACATATCTTTGGAATGAAGATAAAAATAAATTAATTTGTGAAATGATAGGCAATATAAAAAGATGTAAAATTGGACATCACAAATTCTAAATGTGGGGAGAATTGATGTATAGTATAAAGCTTTTTTGTTTTATTTCCTACCTTTATGATAACAGTAAAATTACTATCAGCATAAAATAACTTGTTACAAATCCAAGATGTTTCGATAAGACTTATGATAACTACAAAGCAAAAACCTATAACAGATACACTAAAAATAAAGAGCAAACATATCACTGGAGAAAATCACCTAACCACAAAGGAGGACAGAAAGAGAGGAAGAAAGAACTACACATGAATTCATGCACACACATAAACACACAAGAAAACAGATAACAAAATAGCAGTAGTAAGGCCTTATTTAATGGTAATTACCTTAAATATAAATGGATTAAATATCCCAATTAAAAGATGTAATTACAGAATAGATTTTTAAAAAGACCCAATATATGCTACTTATAAGAAACTCACTACACCTGTAAGGACACACATAAACTAAAAGTGAAATGATAGAAAAAGTTATGCATGCAAATGGAAACTGAAAAAAAGCTGGATTAGCTATGCTTATATTAGATAACATAGACTCTAAATAAAAAGCTGTATAAAGAGACAAAGAAGTTCATTCTATGAAGATAAAAGGGTAAATTAACTAAAAAGATGTATGTGTACCCAACATAAAAGCACTTAAATATATAAAGCAAATATTATTAAACTTAAAGGGAGAGAAAGACTCAATTGCAGTAATAGTAGGGGACTTTAATACCCTACTTTCAGCAATGGACAGGTAGTCCAGATAGGAAATCAACAAAGAAACAGTGGAGTTAAATAGTATGCTAGACCAAATGAACCTAACAGACCTGTGCAGAACATTCTACTCAACAGCTTCAGAATACACATTCTTTTAAACATCCAATGAAACATTCTACAGGTTAGATCATGTGGCAAATCATAAAATAAGCCTCAACAATTTAGAAAAAAAAAAAGAGATTATATCAGGTGTCTTTTCTAACCACAATTCAATAAACCTAGAAATCAATAAGAGCTTAGGAAACTATACCAATACACAGAAATTTAAAAACATGCTTCTGACCAACAAATAGGTAAAGGAAAAAATTAGAGGAATAATTAAAATACTTACTGAGATAAATAAAAATGGAAACACAGCATTCCCAAACCTATAGTATTCCTAAACCTTTAGCATTCACTTAGTTGTTATAAACTTCCCTCTTGGCACTACTTTTGTTGTAATATCTGTATCAGAAAAAATAAAATAAACAACCTGATGTTTCAGCTCAAGGAAATAAAAAAAAACCACGAATGTAGCAAACTCAAGTAAACAGAAAGAATTAATAAAGATAAGAGCAGAGATAAGTGAAATAGAGATATTAAATCTGTACAAAATATCAATAAAATGAAAATCTGGCTTTTTTGAAAAGAAAACACAATTGACTAATCTTTAGCAAGTCTAACTAAGAAAAGAATGAGAAGACTCAGATAAATACAATCAGAGATAAAAAAGAAATCATTAAAATAACACCTTAGAAATACAATGAATCATTAGAGACTATTGTGAACAATTATACCCCTACAAACTGGAAAATCTAGAGGAAATGTATAAGTTTCTGGACACATATAGCTAAAAAAGATTGAATCATGAAGAATTAGATAATCTTATGAGACCAAAATTGAGTAACAATATTGAATAAGCAATAAAAAGTCTCCCCTCAAAGAAAACTCTAGAACCAGAAGCCTTTACTGCTGAATGCTACCAAACTTTTAAAGAAGAACTGACATCAATTTCTCAAATTATTTTCACAGCAACACCACCACCAACAACAAAAACTGAAGCAAAGGGAATTCTTCTAAATTTATTGCAGCACTATTGACAATAACCAAGATATGGAATGAACATAAATGTCTATCAATGGAGAATTGTTAAAGAAAATGTGATATATATATGTCATACACAAACACACACACACACACACACCCCGAAATACTATTCACCATAACAAAGAATAAAAATTTGTCATTTGCAATAACGTGGATGAATCTGAAGGATATTATGTTAAGTGAAATAAGGCAGGCTCAGAAAGACAAATGCTGCATTATCTTATTATATGAGAATCTAAAACATTGTTTTTATAGAAGTAGAGAGTAGAATAGTGGTTACCATAGATTTGGAGGGTGTAAAGGACTGAAGTGATGGGAGATTGGCCAACAAGCCCAAAGCTATAGTTAGATAGGAATAAATTCTGGTGTTCCATTGTATAGTAGGATGATTAGAGTTAACAATAATGTATTGTTAAACATACTGTATGTTTCAAAGTTTTACCTAGAAGAAAACATTTTTAATGTTCTCAATACAAAGGAATGATAAATGTTTAAAGTGGTGGACATACTAATTACTCTGATTTGATCATTATGTAACTTATACATCTATGAGTATATCACATTCTACTCTGCAAATATGTATGATTATTATATATCCATCATAAAATAAAGCTTAGTTGGGAAAGTAATATTTATAGAGAATTGCCTAAAGCTTATCCATTCAAATTGAAACTATAAATTTTGCTCTTGGATTTGGTAAAAAGCCTTCTGAGACTTGGGTTTTGCATATTCTTTCTTTTAAATTATTCTTACCTTATCTAAGGTCAGCACAATTTCTCCATTTCCCTATTTTTATCTATTTTTGTTGTCCATATTGTTGAAATTTTCTTTAGGATTTTTAATTAGTTTGTCCCAAATAAATTAAAACTAGAGAATCTCACTTGCCAAGTGTTCATAGTTGAATAAGACATACATATGTGTATTAATAAAGGTACTTAAACAAAATAAGTAACATAAAATGTTTATCCTTTCATTGATTTGCCAGTATTAAATAAACCAATAATATAAAACTTATTCAATATTGCTATCAGCCCTTTAAAAATTAACCTGTCTGATGATTCTTGATGGCTTTATCTAAATTAATATCTCAGTGAAAGCTGGAGGAGGGACTATGAGTGGATGTTTTTTATTTCATGCTTATCCAGGATTCATATGGTTCATGTATTAATTGCTAATTGAACCTAAATGTAGAATTTCTTTTTCTATAATGAAAATTAAGTAATTACCTTGCCCTTTCATTGTTACATGCCTTTTGCACTTTGCCTGTAAATTAAAGTCACAGAAGACTGATGAAAATAAAGGTCATTTATAAATTCATACCTATTTCAGGGAGAAATGTTTTATGAAAACATGTAATAGAAGCAGAGTTACAGTGAAATATTATTTTTACTTAAGTCAGGTAGGCAATTATAATTAGCATGAAATATCCACTTTGCCCACAGGCAGAGGCCAGAGGGGAAATAAAATAACTTAGACATTACTTCTTACCATGCCGACTTTATAGGAAACCTTTAAAGAATCTTATCATTCCAACTTTATAGTAAACGTTTACAGAATCTTATCTTTCCAACTTTATAGGAAACTTTTAAAGAATCTGGTAAAATTGTTCTTTGTAACATTTTGATTCAGTTGTATCTATACTTTCTTATATCAATGAGAGCTAAGAGAAAACATTTGAATCTGATTACCTCTATGGAGATATTTCAGTAAAGATATTATCTATTTTTAGGTATTTCTACTCACAAGAATATAATTTGATAGATCTCTTTGTGGTACTGTAGCCTAGTAAATGCCATTTGGGTGAGTTATGCAGGGGGGTTGCAGGTGTCAAACCCCAATTTCACTATCTGACATGAAGGGGAATGAACAAGAGAGTCTCAGGTTCCTGGAAATGGTAAAGAGCTAGTGGAAGCTGACCAGAAGTTTTTTTAAAAAAACTGGAGACATCAAGCAAAACTCTAGGAAATGTGTAATTGGATGTGAATGGAGAATAGTAACAATAGGCCTAATTATTAAGTAGGAGTAATTTTATATTATCTTTGCAGCATGCTCACTAAAAAAAACCAACTTGGTGCATCCACTTAGAGGCTCTTTGGTTTACTGAAGTCTCTTTGATCCAAAACCTGGATAATAATTATAGTTAATAATTAATGATTAGGATGTAATTAGAATTGTTAGTCACTGTTCTGAATGCATTACGTAACAAACCATAGTGTTACTATTACCCATGCTTTATAGTTCAAGAAACAACAGTGTTCCATTAAGTATTTTGTCATGGAACGGATCAAGGATGGACCAGGTGATCTGGCTCCAGCATGTGTACTTTTTTCTTCTGTACTCTACTTTTTGATGATCTATATCTTTTCATACTTTTTCAAAGTGAAAATTTAAAAAAAATTGAATTGTTTCAAATTTGGTGAAAATTTGGTATCTATTATTAATTGGTAATTCTGACAGCCAACTTGGAAAAACAAATTGCACACATACGGACTTTTAAATAACTGTAGAAAAATACAGTTTATTAAAGGAAAGTGAAAAATGTCAACAACTACAATCATTGTGAAATAAGTGCCCTGTTTAAGTAAATTAATTTGGTAGCTTTCTATTAAATGCCAAGGGATTTGTAGCTTCAAACAAATTACTATTACCTCAGATTTCCTTATGAATAGCAACAGGGTAATTAAATACAGTTTGATATTTTATACTAATAATTGTTAGAAAATTAGAAATCTGTATGTATGTTACATAATCTAACTAAAAAATAAAAAATGCTGTGGTACAACTATACAGCAGCTATATGTATGGACTAAGTGACCTTTGGGCTTCATTCTAGGGTTAAGATTGTATGATCATCCTTGTAAGGCTCCCACCCTGATAGGATAATTTAAAAGTACTGTCCAGTGGGATCAGGAATGTGGCAGTTCTTGTTCTAAAAACCTCCTTTTAGAGAGGTGTTGGGCTCCACAGTCATTCAAATAGGCAGCTAGGTAGCATTTCTGCTCTCCTCCAGATGACAGAGTGGCAGCTAGGTTGCAATGAACATTATGATAGGTCCTGACATTTCCAATTACAGTGTCACTAATAGGTTGTGGGAATGAGATTATGCCAGTGGTAACTTTATTTTTCATAAAAGGTTCTGCCCATTCTAACCCTGCTGAGTGGTATTTCAACTGGTTGTTGGTCAATACTTCTTGTGACACTTGCTAAAATTGTGTACCTAAATATACCTTAGTAATATAATAATGTTTCCCCTCCATTTAGGAGAGTTTGAAACAAAATTTGAATCAATAACATAGAATGTTGAGCTAATTGGAAAAAAATTGGCACATAACTGAAGGGTAACATTTGTCATGTGTATTTCATTTTAGCAACTTCTGTTTCTTTTTAAATCAGACTCTTGAGTAATATAAATGTACCTCTGTTCTCTCTAGCACATAAACATTTTCAGTTCTCTTTAGAGAATCATGCATTACTGGTTCTCAGTAAACGCTAAAAAAATTAAGTAAAATTAAAAAAAAAAAAAAAACAGCTTTCCTGTACTCACTGGATGTTATTGGGAGATAGAGCATTGCATTGGTATTAACAAATATAGCCCTGCTCTTATACATTTTGTGCACCAAAAGGGAATTTGCTTTGACACCAAATTATCTGACAATGTAATGCACTTACAATGCCAGGCACAGAATGATTGACTAATACATACCAGGTGATAATGAGTATTAATTTATTCTGTTTTCTTGAGATAAACATTGTCCATCTTTAGAGCCAACTATTTTTGGGGCCTTAAAACTAGCAACTGTGAATTAAAATATATAATCCCATTAAAAATTTCTAACCTTTTCAAGGACCAATCCCTTGAGTATGGTGAAGGAGCCATTTCCTTAAATAGTTCTTGTTAATATCCACTCAAGCCTCAGATTACTTTTGAAATAATTTTTGGCATCTTTTATTTTTGTTATTATCTTTGTTCTACTGTCATTTCTTCACCTTTCTCACCATCATATACCAACCCTGAGCAACTTCCACACATTTATTAATGCTTTTTCTACCTTGAGCAATTTTATTCTGCCACCATCATTTGAGAGTCATTTTCACCTGAGTGGATGCTCCATTCACCATGCAGACATTGCATTTCTTTGACATTCACTATTTACTCTACATCAGGCCCCTTATCTGTGGCTTTATTCTAAGCTTTTCTTAAACCTAGAGTGGCTCTACATCTTTTTATTCTAAGCTTTTCTTAAGCCTAGAATGCCTCTATATCTTTATTCAGCCTTTACACACACATTACACAAACAATAGTCTACACAAAACGTAATTACTTCAGATTAAATTAAATTTTAGATACAGAAAATGCAAAACAAATGTGTGTCTTATTTAATGAATAATTGTAAGTCAGAAAACTTATACTTACTACTCAGTTTAGAGATACAACTTTGCAGGATTACTGGGCAAATGGGTGAATAGGAACAGCTCCGGTCTGCAGCTCCCAGTGAGAACAATGCAGAAGGTGGGTGATTTCTGCATTTTCAACTGAGGTACCCGGTTCATCCCATTGAGACTGGTTAGACAGTGGGTGCAGCCCATGGAGGGTAAACAGAAGCAGGGTGGGGTGTCACCTCACCCAGGAAGCACAAGGGCTTGGGGAACTCCCCTAGCCAAAGGAAGCCTTGATGGACTGTGCCATGAGGGACAGTTTTATCCAATCCAGATACTACACTTTTTCAGGGTCTTTGCAACCCACAGACCAGAAGTTTCCTTCAGGTGCCTACATCACAAGAGCCCTGGGTTTCGAGTAAAAATCTGGGTGATCCTTTGGGCAAACACCCAGCTAGCTGCAGGAGTTTTTTTTGTAACTCATTGGTACCTGAAACCCCAATGAGACAGAACCATTCACTCTCCTGGGGAGGGGGCTGAAGCCACGGAGCCAAGGGGCCTTGCTTAGTGAATCCCACCCCCACAGAGCCTTGCAAGCTAAAATCCACTGGCTGGAAATCTCAATGCCAGCATAGCATTCTGAAGTCAACCTGGGACATTCAGGTTTGGTGGGGGAGGGGCATCCATCATTACTGAGGCTTGAGCAGGCTCTTTTCCCCTCACAGTGTAAACAAACACACAGGGAAGTTCAAACTGGGCAGAGCCCACTGAAGCTTGGCAAAGCCATTCTAGCCAGACTGCCTCTCTAGATTCTTCTCTCTGGGCAGGGCATCTGTGAAAGAGAGGCAGAAACCCCAGTCGAGGCTTATAGGTAAAAATCCCATTTCCCTGGGACAGAGCACCTGGGGAAAGGGGCGGCTGTGAGCACAGCTTCAGCAGACTTAAATGTTCCTGCCTGCTGACTCTGAAGAGAGCAGTAGATCTCCCAGCACAGTGCTTGAGCTCTGCTAAGGGACGGAATTCCTCCTCAAGTGGGTCTCTGACCCCTGTGCCTTCTGACAGGGAGACACCTCCCAGCATGGGTTGACAGACACTCATACAGGAGAGCTCCAGCTGGCATCTGGTGGGTGCCCCTCTGTGATGAAGCTTCCAGAGGAAGGAGCAGGCAGCAATCTTTGCTATCTCCACCCTCTACTGGTGATACCCAGGCAAACATGGTCTAGAGTGTAACCACAGCAAACTCCAGCAGACCTGCAGAAGAGGGACCTGACTGTCAGAAGGAAAAAAAGAAGGACCACTCAAAAGCTCCGTCTGAACTTCACTGAAAGCAAAGATGAAAGACAGATAAATTCATGAATATGAGGAAAAAACATTGCAACATGCTGAAAATGCCAAAAACCAGAGTGTCTCCTCTCCTCCAAAGGATCACAACTCCTCACCAGCAAAACAACAAAATTGGTTGGAGAATGAGTTTAGTGACTTAACAGAAATAGGCTTTAAAAGGTAGGTAATAACAAACTCCTCCAAGCTAAAGGAGCATATTCTAACCCAATGCAAGGATGCTAAGAGTGTTGATAAACAGAGAAATTGCTAACCAAAATAACCAGTTCAGAGAAAAACACAAATGACCTGATGGAGCTGAAAAACACAGCATGAAAACTTCATGAATCATACAAAAGTATCAATAATTGAATCAATCAAGTAGAAGAAACGACATCAGAGATTGAAGATCAACTTAATGAAATAAAGTTCGAAGACAACGTTAGAGAAAAAAGAATTAAAAGGACGAAACAAAGCTTTCATGAAATATGAAACTATCTGAAAAGACCAAACTTATGTTTGATTGGTATTCCTGAATGTGACAGGGAGAATGGAACCAAGTTAGAAAACACACTTCAAGACATTTTTCAGGAGAACTTACCCAATCTAGCAAGACAGGCCAACATTCAAATTCAGGAAATATAGAGAACACCAGAAATATACTCCTTGAGAAGAGCAGTCCCAAGATACATAATCATCAGATTCACCAGGATTGAAATGAAGGAAAACATGCTAAGGGCAGCCTGAGAGAAAGGTCAGGTTACTTACAAGGGGAAGCCCATAGATTAACAGGGGATCTCTCAGCAGAAACCCTACAAGCTAGAAGAGAGGGGGGATAATGTTCAACATTCTTAAAAATTTTCAACTCAGAATTTCATATCCAGCCAAACTAAGCTTCATAAACAAAGGAGAAATAAAATCCTTTACAGACAAGCAAATGCTGAGGGATTTTATCACCATCAGGCCTGCCTTACAAGAGCTCCTGAAGGAAGCACTAAATATGGAAAGGAAAAACTGGTGCCAGCCACTGCAAAGACAAATCAAAATGTAAAGACCATCAACATTATGAAGAAACTGCATCAAATAATAGGCAAAATAACCAGCTAGCATCAAAATTACAGGGTCAAATGCACACATAACAATATTAAATTTAAATGTAAATGGGCTAAATGCCCCAATTAAAAGTCACAGATTGGCAAATTGAATAAAGAATAAAGACTCATTGATATGCTGTATTCAGGAGACTTATCTCACATGCAAAGATACACATATACTCAAAATAAAGGGATAGAGGAAGATTTACCAAGCAAAAAAAAAAAAAAAAAAAAAAAGGAAGGGTTGCAAGCCTATTATTAAAAAAAAAAAAAAAAAAAAAAAAATTTAAATTAATAAAGATTAAAAAAGACAAGGGCATTACATAATGGTCAACATAATGGTCAGGGGACCACCGCAACAAGAAGAGCTAACTATCCTAAATATATATGCACTCAATACAAGAGCACCCAGACTCATAAAGCAAGTTCTTAGAGACCTACAAAGAGACTTAGACTCTCATACAATAATATTGGGAGAGTTTAATAGCCCACTGTTAGTTTTAGACAGTTCAATGAGACAGAGAAATAACAAGGATATTCAGGACTTGAACTCAGCTCTGGACCAAGCAGACCTAATAGATGTCTACAGAACTCTCCACCCAAAAACAACAGAATATACAGTCTTCACAGTACCACATCGCACTTATTCTACAATCAACCACATAATTGGAAGTAAAACATTCCTAAGCAAATGCAAAAGAAAGGAAATTATAACAAACAGTCTCTTAGACGACAGTGTAATCACATTAGAACTCAGGATTAAGAAACTCACTCAAACTGTGCAACTACGTGAAAACTGAATGACTATTGGGTAAATAACAAAATTAAGGCAGAAATAAATTCTTTGAAGCAGATGAGAACAAAGACATAATGTACTCCTGCTCCTGAATGACTATTGGGTAAATAACAAAATTAAGGCAGAAATAAATTCTTTGAAGCAGATGAGAACAAAGACATAATGTACCAGAATCTGTTGGACACATTTAAAGCAGTATTTAGAGGGAAATTTATAGCACTAAATGCTCACAAGAGAAATGAGAAAAGATCTAAAATTGACACTCTAACATCACAATTAAAAGAACTAGAGAAGCAAGAACAAACAAATTCAAAAGCTAGCAGAAGAAAGAAATAACTAAGATCAGTGCAGAACTGAAGGAGACAGACACATACCAAAATAAACCCTTAAAATATCAATGAAACCAGGAGAAGTTTTTTTGAAAATATTAACAAATAGATAGACCACTAGCCAGACAATAAAAAAGAAAAGAAAAAAGAATCAAATTGACACAATAAAAATTGATAAAGGGAAGATGACCACTGACTCCACAGAAATGCAAACTACCATCAGACAACACTATAAACACCTCTACACAAATATATAAACTAGAAAACCTAGGAGAAATGAATAAATTCCTGAACACATACACTCTCCCAGGAATAAACCAGGAACAAGTTGAATACCTGGATAGACCAATAACAAGTTGTGAAATTGAGGCAGTAATTAATAGCCTACAAAACAAATAAAGCCCAGGACCAGATGGATATACAACCGAATTCTACCAGGGGTGTAAAGAGGAGCTGGTACCATTCCTTTTGAAACTATTCCAAACAATAGAAAAAGAGAGACTCCTCCCTAACTTGTTGTATTATGAGGCCGGCATCATCCTGATATCATCCTGATACTTAGCAGAGATGCAACACAAAAGAAAATTTTAGGTCAATATCCCTGAACATTGATGTGAAAATCCCCAATAAAATATTGGCAAACCGAATCCAGCAGCACATCAAAAGCTTATCCACCATGGTCATGTGAACTTCATCCCTACAATGCAAGACTGGTTCAACATATGCAAATCAATAAACATAATCCATCACCTAAACAGAACCAATGACAAAAACCACGTGAGTATCTCGATAGATGCAGAAAAGGCCTTCTATAAAATTCAACACCCGTTCATGCTAAAAATTCTCAATAAATTTGCTATTGATGGAACATATCTCAAAATAAAAGAGCTATGTATGAAAACCTCACAGCTAATATTATACTGAATGGGCAAAAGCTGGAAGCAGTTCATTTGAAAATCAGCACAAGACAAGGATGCTCTCTCTCACCATCCTATTCAACATAGTATTGGAAGTTCTGGCCAGAGCAATCAGGCAAGAGAAAGAAATACAGGGTATTCAAATAGAAGGAGAGGAAGTCAGATTATTTCTATTTGCAGATGGCATTTTGTATATTTAGAAAACCCAATTGTCTCAGCCCAAAGACTCCTTAAGCTGATAAGTAACTTCAACAAAGTCTCAGGATACAAAATCAATGTGCAAAAATGACAAGCATTCCAATATACCAATAACAGACAAACAGAGAGCCAAATCATGAGCAAACTTTCATTCACAATTGCTACAAATAGAATAAAATACCTAGGAGTACAACTTAAAAGGGATGTAAAGGACCTCTTCAAAGAGAACTACAGGTATTGATCAACTTACAAACTATGCAACTTACGACCATTTGCTTTACGACCACAATCAATAGCCATGACTGCTCTGCGTCTGGCAGCGCAAACGTTGCCCAGCTGGGTGTACGACAGTGCGGACCAGCTTCTGGCAGCACTACCATCTCTGCGTGCACCATTTCAACTGTACATATAGCCTACTCAACTTACGACCAAATCGTGTTACGACCGGTCCGCTGGTCCCAATGTGGTCATAAGTCAAGTACTAGCTGTACAAACCACTTCTCAAGGAAATAAGAGAGGAAACAAACAAATGGAAAAACGTTCCATACTCATGGATACGAAGAATCAATATTGTGAAAATGGCCATACTGATCAAAGTAATTTATAGATTCAATGATATATCCATCAAGCTACCATTAACTTTTCTTCACAGAATTAGAAAAAACTATTTTAAATTTCATATGGCACTAAAATAGGGTCTATATAGCCAAGACAATCCTAAACAAAAAAACAACACTGGAGGCATTATGCTACCTGACTTTAAAATGTACTGCAAGCCTACAGTAACCAAAACAGCATGGTATTGGTATCAAAACAGATATATAAACCAATGGAACAGAACGAAGACCTCAGAAATAATACCACACATCTACAACCATCTGATCTTTGACAACACTGACAAAAACAAGATATGGGGTAACAATTCCCTATTTAATAAATGATGTTGGGAAAACTGGCTCGCCATATGCAGAAAACTGAAACTGGACCCATTTCTTACAACTTGTAGAAAAATTAACTTAAGATGGATTAAACATTTAAACCTAAGACCCAAAACCATAGAAACCGTAGAAGAAAACCTAGGCAATACAATTCATGACATAGGCATGGGCAAGGACTTCATGACTAAAACAGCAAAAGCCAAAATTGACAAATGGGATATAATTAAACTAAAGAGCTTCTGCACAGAAAAAGAAACTATCATGAGAGTGTACAGGCAACTTACACATGGGATAAAATTTTTGCAATCTACCCATCTGACAAAGGGCTAATATCCAGAATCACAAGGAACTTAAACAAATGTACAAGAAAAAACCCCGCCAGAAAGTGGGCAAAGGACAATAACAGACATTTGTCAAAATAAGACATTTATGTGGCCAAAAAACATATTAAAAAGAGCTCATCATCACAGATCATTTGAGAAATGCAAATCAAAACTGTAATGAGATACCATCTCATGCCAGGTAGAATGGTGATCATTAAAAACTCAGGAAACAACAGATGCTGGAGAGGATGTGGAGAAATGGGAATGCTATTACACTGTTGGTTGGGGTGTAAATTAGTTCAACTATTGTGGAAAACAATGTGGCAACTCCTCAAGGATCTAGAACTAGAAATACCATTTGACCCAGCAATCCCATTATTGGGTATATGCACAAAGGATTATAAATCATTCTACTATAAAGATACAAATACACGTATGTTTATTGCAGCACTATTCACAATAGCAAAGACTTGGAACCAATGGAAATGCTCATCAATGGTAGACTCCATGAAGAAAATGTGGCACATATGCACCATGGAATACTATGCAGCCATAAAAAAGAATGAGTTAATGTCCTTTGCAAAGACATGGATGAAGCTGGAAACCATCATTCTCAGCAAGCTAACACAGGAACAGAAAACCAAACGCCACATGATCTCACTTATAGTTGGGGAGTTGAACAATAACACGTGGACATGGGGAGGTGAATATCACACACCAGGGCCTGTTCTGGGGTGGGGGACAGAAGGAGGTATACCATTAGGAGAAATACCTAATGTAGATGACACGATGGGTGCAGCAAACCACCATGACAGATGTATACCTATTTAATAAATGTACACGTTCTGCACATATATCCCAGAACTTAGAGTATAATTAAAAAAAAAAAAGATGCTCTAATAGACCAACTATTTAAAATTCAGAAAAAATAGAACTTTGGTGGAATCTCTCCACATGACCAAAATAAAACTACCTGTCTCCCACCAAAATTAGCCACTATTTTGACATTTATAGAAATTTGATTTGTTTTATTATCATTTTCTTTCAATTATTTATAGTTATTCAAATATTAAATGTTAAGCACTGTAGTTTAGCCTTGCCCATTTTTTGTTTCATTTTCATCCCCTTTCCTTATAGTTTACTTGTTGAAGAATTCATATTTTCTGTAGACTTCTTCATAGTCTAGTTTTTTCATTGCATGTTTCTGATCAACATATTCCTCCAACCCTTTATTCCTTCTATTTTTGACTATTGGCAGTTAAATTCAGAAACTTAATCAGACTCAGGCGTAAGCCCTTTAGCAGACCCATACTTTTTTTTTTTTCTTCTTCTTTCTCTTTTGGAGATGGAGTCTTACTCTGTCATCCAGGATGGAGTGCAGTGGCATCATCTTGGTTCAAGTGATTCTCCTGTCTTAACCTTCCCAGTAGCTGTTATTACAGGCATGTGCCACCACACACAGCTAATTTTTGTATTTTTAATAGAGAGGGGGTTTCACCATGTCAGTCAGACTGGTCTCGAACTTCTGACCTCAAGTGATCTGCCTACAAAGTTCTGGGATAACAGATGTGAACCACCACGGCAGGCCAGGACCACACTTGCTGTGTAGTTGTGTGGCTTTCTGTATGTATCATGACAGCCATTGTTGATGCCCAGTGCCTGAATCTACTTACTCATTGAGGGATATGCAAATTAATAATTTGTCAAAGCTATCATTACTTTTATGCAAACTTTACTTTTCAGCAAACATTTCTTTTTATTTATTAGCTAGAATTACAAAGAAATCCTTCCACCTATCTGCTCTTTATTTGTCAGAATGAAGACATTCACTTTATATAAGCTTTCAAGATAATGAATTGACTCATCATTCATCAAAGTTGGAAAATTATTTATTTTAAAGTATCTTTATAAACTCTGAGACGAAAATACATTTTTAGGGTTTAGTACATTACAATTTTCATCCTTGTTGAGCTCAGATTATTCTATTTTAGGCCAGTGGGTGTTTTATTCACATTTTTAAGTTGGTTTTTGGAATTTTTTTTTTGACATGGCCTTAGTAATCTTTAATGGCTTTCTCACTGTCCGCTGTTGCAAGAATTCCAGTGTTCTATATGCTCATCTTGTTGATTGCCTACCCAAGAATATGTTATTTATCTAAGAAACTCTGATTTATTTTAGTGGAAGATGGTGTACAAGACCACAGTCTAGGTGCCAGGACTGTGGCATCATTAGGCCATATGTTCATTATTCTTTTGGGGACTTTTTAGTAAACAGAGCACCAAAGACTAGAGGGAGCACAGAGTACTTAGATGTAAACTTCTCATAAATACCCATTGATACTCTCAATTCAAACCAAAACCATGTGATTCTTACTTAACTTCTTCAAATTTATATGTATATGACAACCACGTCACACACCCTGGTTCTGCAGGAGTATCCCATGTGGTAGACAGATTCTAATGTGACCCCCAGTGACCTCACTTTCTGTTATTCATCCTTTTGTAGTCTTCTTTCCTTGACTGAGAGACTTGCTTGTAAATCAATGGAATATAGCAAAGCTGACCAGTTGTCACTGCTGTGATTGTGTCATATAAGATTCTATCTTGCTAGCAGACATATTTTAAAGACCGTCTTGCTGGATTGATCAACTAAGTGACCGTGTTGAGGAAACCACATGGCAAGGCATTCCAGGTGATTTTTCCCAGACTGCAGGTGGCCTCTAGAAGCTGAAGGTGTCTTCAAGCCAACAGCCAGCAGAAAAACAAAAACAAAACAGAAAACTACCAGTGTTACAGCTGCAAGGAAGTGAATGCCACTAGCAACAATGTGAGTAGATAAGAGGCTCCTTCCTTATCAAGGCTTTAGAATCAGAATCCAGCCCTGGTAAACCTGTTATTTATAGGCTAAAACAGAGGATTCATTTAAGCTATTATTTTAAAACACCTTTGGCAATTTGTTATGCATCAGTAGATAAAGACTAATCTCATAGTCAAGTGCTTGTTATGTACCAAATTACGTATGTAATAGCATAATAGTCTTAGAGTAACAATTTTAATACTATCCACCAGTATAATTACTATAAACAGTATAAATAATAAAGAAATAAAATGTTTTCTCACTTACCTACACACTAAAAAAAATTGTATTATACTAACATTGTCAGAGCATATAGCTATTATTCAATATACTTTCCACCTTTTAACTCTTGTGGAGACCAGGTACTGTATGTAGTAATCTATTTAATACTACCAATTCATATTTTAATGATGCAGTTATTTTAGTTATCCAAACTACTACTTCATAGGATTCCTCATAACATATTTCTGAGCACAATATTTTCTGAGTTCTTACATGTTAATAGCAATTGATTGTGGCCTTTGTGCTTCAAGTTTTGCTGGATACAAAATCCCTAGTTATGTTTTCTTCTCTTGAATATCTTAAGTATGTTAGCACATTGTCTTCTTGAATAAAGTGTTGCTGTTGAAAAGTCTGATGATAATCTCATTTTGTCTTTTTTTAAGTTATTTTTGACTAAATGGTCAAACGACATTTTTTCCTTTTTATTTAAACTTCTGTAATTTTATCTGACAAATTTTTGAAATCGTTTTTGGTCAGTATTCTCAGATAAGTGATATGCACATTCCATATGTAGCATCTGTTTTTTTCTTTTTAATTTCAGGAAATTTTCATGAATTATAGTAGTATTCATTCTGTTCTATTGCATTGGTTTTCTTCTTCAGGGAACCATCTAATTCTGTTTGGTACTATTTTACTAACCTTCAGTATTTCACTTTCTGTTAAATTTTATTCAATATCTTTTTAATTTTTTAAATGTTCACTTCTACCTTTTTTCATAATTTTTGTTTTTGTATCTTCTAGATTAGTCTAAATTTATGAAATAGTCTCGTTATTTCTAATCTTTGTCTTAGTTTTAAAATCCAGTTTTTAGACTCTAAAACATTATTCTTCCTAATTCTGATTTCTTTTTAACTCCAATACAATTTTCTTAATATCTTTTAGGTTGTTCGGAGTCATGGAAAACAATATTCATGTATTTTGTGACCACCAGCTTTTGATATGCTTTCACTGTTTGTGGGAATGTTATATGGATCAATATTCTAAGTTATAATAACAGCATGAGATTGGATTTCATCCTTTCTTTTACTCATTTTCATGTGAATTTATATTTTTCTAAATCTTCTAGAAGGTCACATGGTTCATACATGTCTTATAAATGTACACAGTTCCTTCTTTTGTTGTTGTTGTATTGAGTTAAACAATATAATGGATTGTTTTTGTGATTTCCTGGCTCTCATCCTTCTCTCACCTATATCTTTTCCTTTCCTTTTTTAGTTATTGCCACTATTCTGCTCCAGTTTTGACTTGACTCTTGGTAATTTTTGCTCAGTGTGATGTTCTGCCCTGAAATGGATCCCTGCCTGTCAATTTGGAGAGGTTACAGAGGCTGAACTGCTCGTTAGAACTTAAAGTGGATGCCCTGTACCCACCCGCTAATCTGTTGGGAAAAACCCTCATGCTCAACTGCTGATCTCAAATTGACCAACTGTATTTTCCAGTGAATGCAGTTTAACAATTTGGGGATTCTTCTATTCTCAGGTTTGTCAGACAACTTACTTCTCTCTCCTTTATCCTGAATAGATGCTAATAACAAACAGTTTACCATCATTTGTGTTGTGTGGTTCAAGGGGAATCTTTGTCACCTTGTTTTGTTATGGATTTGCTATCTAGTTGCTCAGTTTGTATTATGAAAGCATTCCAGGAGATTTCAACACTATACCACCACAACTGCCTCCACTTTCCCAATATTCTCAGATTTCTTGTATCTAAAACCCAAATTTCTAATTTTCTACTACATTCTCTATAATTTTAGCTCTCCCCTGTTTTGCTTAATTAAATATTTTCTATGACTATACCAAATCATCTAGTCTTTCTCCCCCTTCCTATTTTTTCAGCCTTTCAAGCATTTCCTATTCAGTCAGAATCCTGGGATTAATCAGTCTCTTTTAAGTACTCAATAGTGCTGTCATTCCCCTAGTCTTCTTTTCCTTTTTGAGAACAATTCCTATCTGTCAAAGTCCCATTGTATTTTAAGCCAAATTTCTTGCTTCTTTACCCTTATGTATATCTACCAAGCATCACTGAAACTTGACAAAGGAAATTGCTAGACACAATTAGACATAATTTCCAAACTCTTTCAAACTTCCTGTTGAATTTTTGATGTACATTGGTAATTCTTTTGTTTGTTTCCACTCAGCAACCTTCCTTATTCTTCATAGCAAATTCTAAATCATCACCAGTCTTCAGAAGCCCTTTAGCCACTCCTCTTAACTATTAGCAGATCACATTTTTTGATAATTCACAAAGAAAATCCACTTCATCAAATACTCTTTCCCCCAATCTTAACCATAACTTTATTCAAGGAAATTATTTTCTCCTCTTATTCCTCTCTTTCAGTGACCCTTTTTCATGAATTTTCAACATGCAATAACATTCTATGATTCTGAAGTCTTCTAATTAACCCTAACCTTAACTCTAACATTAACACTTATTTTCTATTTATTTCACAGTGAATTGCCAAAGACCTTTGCCCTTCATTATCTGGTAAAAATATGTTCCTCAGTACTTCCCCTAATTTTCCAAGAGCTAAGATTCATGCACTTGATTTCTCAACAGCATTTTGTTTATGTTTAATATAACATTGATGTCATTTATACATTAAACTCTTGATTTCTATAAATGCAGTCATTTTTATGGCATATTAAAGATCTTGGATTTTCCGTAACATGTTTTCCTGTTGACTTTTCCTTTTTTTCCTGAAACTTTGCTTCCTTAACATTAATCTTTCCTATTCTTTTCAGTTACTTTTGATAATAATTTTCTACTGCTTTCATTGCCATCTATATTTTAATGATTCTCAACCTTATTTCCTATGCTTTTTATATCTCACTCCACAAATTTTAATGCGTTGGCCATTGAATTTATGCCATATTTTCAATCCACAGTCTCCATTGCCTAAATTCATAATTTCATCTAATTTTGCCAGCAGAGTTTCATCTAGCTAGCTTCACCACGTTTTGTGTCTCAAATAAATAATGTAAGCATTTACATTATTTATTGATAAATAATGTAATTATCAATTGATAATAAAGTAATTATTAATTGATTATATAATTATTAATTGATAATGTAATTTATCTATAATTTTATCATACCAGTTTATTGTTAGATGCTTGAGTTTTGATAATGTAATTATATATCCGTAAATAATTTTATGATACTAGTTTATTGTTTGATGCTTGAATTTTGATAAATAATGTAATTATTTATCAGTAAGTAAATAATGTAAGTTCTAAAGAGCAATACTGTCCCTATAACCTCTCCCAATTGACAGGCAGGGATCCATTTCAGGGCAGAACATCACATTGAACAAAAATTACCAAAACTAAAGTCAAAATTGGAGCAGAACAGTGGCAATAACTAAAAAAGGAAAGGAAAAGATACAGGTGAGAGAAGGGATGAGAGCCAGGAAATCACAAAAGCAATCCACTATATTGTTTAACTCATACATAAACAACAAAAGAAGGAACCGTGTAAATTTGTAAGACCTGTATGAACCATGTCACCATCTAAACAATTCAGAAAAATATAAGTTCACCTGAAAATGAGCAAAAGACAAGGATGAAATTCATATTGTGCAATTATTATAACTTAAAAAGAGAATATTGATCCATATAACAGTCCCACAAACAATGAAAGCATATCAGAAGGATATGGTCACAAAATACATGAAAATTGTTTTTCATGATAATAATGTCTCAAACATAATGAGTTCTTAATATCAGAATGAGTAGGTTCTAAATAGCACTTCTTTAGAATTCTAAGAGACTAATATTTAAAATTAATTTCTTGGAAATATACTACGATGCAGATAATTTTATGTTACCAGTTTATTGCAAGATGCTTGAGTTTTGCCTGCACACATTTAAGTGTTTTGTTAGAATTATGTTTGTAGGCACTAGGATTCATTTACATATACCATAAGAATTCTGAATTCACTAAGTTACTTATCTTTCTTGAAAGCAAAGAAAAATAGTCATAAGTTAATTTGTCATGAAAATTGTATTTCTGTAATGGGTGAAATACATTTAATGAACTATGTAATGGGAATACTTTTCTCAACCGAAGCATACTTTGAGAAATGTGAGAAATCATGATTATAAATCCACATAATACTTCATTAAGACTATTTACAGAAAATGCATTTTTCATTTTTAATGGTGCAACATTAATAATTTTATACTTTTAAAAACATCTTTGTTATTAGTTCATAATAATTTTATTTCAGAGAAAATCTTGTCATTTTATTCATGCCTTGAGATAGCCCCATGAACGTTTTTCATATGTCTGTACTGTAACTCTGATTTCTGATTCCTTCTTTTTTATGAAACGGAGTCTTGCTCTGTCACCCAGACTGGAGTGCACTGGTGTGATCTCAACTCACTGCAACCTCTGCCCCCCTGGGTTCAAGCAATTCTCTTGTATCAGCCTACCAAGTAGCTGGGACTACAGGCATACACCAATGCATATGGCTAGTTTCTGTATTTTTTAGTAGAGATGGGGTTTCACCATGTTGGTCAGGCTGATCTCAAACTCCTGACCCCAGGTGATTCACCTGCCTTGGCCTCCCAAAGTGCTGGGATTACAGGCGCGAGCCACTGCTCAAGGCCTCAAACTCTGATTTCTCTGTCTACCTATTGTTCCTCTGGGAAAATGCTAATCTCCACAAGAGTCTCTCTCTCTCTCTGTCTCTCCAGGGTACACACAGCTGAGTGTCACAACTTTATTATTATTATTATACTTTAAGTTCTGGGATACATGTGCAGAACATGTGGGAGTGTTACATAAGTATACAAGTGCCATAGTGGTTGGCTGCATCCATCAACCCGTCATCTACGTCAGGTATTTCTCCTAATGCTATCCTTCCCTAGCTCCCTGCCCAGAACAGGCCCTGGTGTGTTTGTTCCCCTCCCTGTGTCCATGTGTTCTCATTGTTCAACTCCCATTTATGAGTGAGAATATGCAGTCTTTGGTTTTCTGTTCTTGTGTCAGTTTGCTGAGAATGATGGCTTCCAAATTCATCCATGTTGCTGGAAAGGACATGAACTCATCCTTTTTAATGGCTGCATAGCACTCCATGGTGTTTATGTGCCACATTTTCTTTATCTAGTCTATCATTGATGGACATTTAAGTTGGCTCCAAGTCTTTGCTATTGCAAACAGTGCTGCAATAAACATATATTTGCATGTATCTTTATTATAGAATGATTTATAGTTCTTTGGGTATATACCCAGTAATGGGATTTCTGGATCAAATGGTATTTCTAATTCCAGATCCTTGAGGAATTGCCACACAGTCTTCCACAATGGTTGAACTAATTTACACTCCCACCAACAATGTAAAAGCATTCCCATTTCTCCACATCCTCTCCAGCATCTGTTGTCTCCTGACTTTTTAATGATTGCCATTCTAATTGGCATGAGATGGTATCCTATTGTCGTTTTGATTTGCATTTCTCTAATGACCTGTGAAGATGAGCTTTTTTTCATATGTTTGTTGGATGCATAAATGTCTTCTTTTGAGAAATGTCTGTTCGTATCCTTCACTCACTTTTTGATGGGGCTGTTTGTTTTTTTCTTGTAAATTTGTTTAAGTTCCTTATAGATTCTATATATTAGCCCTTTGTCAGATGGATAGATAGCAAAATTTTTCTCCCATTTGGTTGGTTGCCAGTTCACTCTAATGATAGTTGCTTTTGCTGTGCTAAAGCTCTTTAGTTTAATTAAATCCTATTTGTCAATTTTGGCTTTTGTTGCCATTGCTTTTGCTCTTTTAGTCATGAAGTCCTTGCCCATGCCCATGTCCTGGTATGCATGGTATTGCCTAGGTTTCTTCTAGGGTTTTTATGGTTTTGGGTCTTAGGTTTAAATGTTTAATCCATCTTAAGTTAATTTTTGTGTAAGGTGTAAGTTAAGGATCTGGGTTCAGCTTTCTGCATATGGCTAGCCAGTTTTCCCAGCACCGTTTATTAAATTAGGGAATCCTTTCCCCATTACTTGTTTTTGTCAGGTTTGTCAAAGATCAGACGGTTGTAGATGTGTGATATTATTTCTGAGGCCTCTGTTCTGTTCCATTGGTCTATATCTCTGTTTTGGTGCCAGTACCATGCCATTTTGTTACTGTAACCTTGTAATATAGTTTGCAGTCAGGTAGTGTGATATCTCCAGCTTTGTTTGTTGTTGTTGTTGTGTTTTGTTTTATTTGTTTTTTCGTTTAGAATTGTCTTAGCTATGTGGACTCTTCTTGGGTTTCATATGAAATTTAAGGTGTTTTTCCAATTCTGTGAAGAAACTCAATGGTAGTTTCCTGGGGATAGCAATGAATCTATAAATTACTTTGGGCAGTATTGCCATTTTCATGGTATTGATTCTTCCTAACTATGAGCATGGAATGTTTATCCATCTGTTTGTGTCCTCTCATACTTGTTTGAGCAGTGAATTGTAGTTCTCCTTAAGGAGGTCCTTTGTATTCCTTGTTAGTTGTATTCCTAGGTATTTTATTCTATTTGTAGCAATTGTGAATGGGAGTTCACTCATGATTTGGCTTTCTGCCTGTTATTGGTGTATAGGATTACTTTTAATTTTTGCACGTTAATTTTGTATCCTGAGACTTTGCTGACGTTGCTTATCAACTTAAATAGATTTTGGGCTGAGACGATAGGGTCTTCTAAATATACAATCATGTCGTCTATAAACAGAGACAATTGGACTTCCTCTTTACCTGTTTGAATACCCTTTATTTCTTTCTCATGCCTGATTGCCCTGGCCAGAACTTCCAATACTATGTTGAATAGGAGTGATGAGCTGACGCATCCTTCTCTTGTGCCATTTTTCAAAGAGAGTGCTTCCAGTTTTTGCCCATTCAGTATGATATTGACTGTGGGTTTGTCATAAATAGTCTTCTCTCCATCTGTGGAGATAATCTTATGTTTCTTGTCTTTCGTTCTGTTTATGTGATGGATTATGTTTGTTGATTTCCATATGTTGAACCAGCCTTGCATCCCGGGGATGAAGCCAACTTAATCATGATCAATAAGCTTTTTAATGTGCTGTTGGATTTCATTTGCCAGTACTTTATTGAGGACTTTTGCATCAATGTTCATCATGGATATTGGCCTGAAATTTTCTTTTTTAGTTATGTCTCTGCCAGGTTTTGGTATAAGGATGATGTGGGTCTCATAAAATAAGTTAGAGAGGATTCTATCTTTTTCTCTTATTTGGAATAGTTTCAGAAGGAATGGTACCAGCTCCTCTTTGTACCTCTGGTAAAATTTGGCTGTGAACCCATCTGGTCCCCTTGTTATTGGTCTATTCAGGGATTCAACTTCTTCCTGGTTTAGTCATAAGAGGTTGTAAGTGTCCAGGAATTTACCCATTTCTTCTAGATTTTCTGGTTTATTTGCATAGACGTGTTTATAGTTTCTCTGCTGGTAGTTTGTATTTCTGTAAGATCAGTGGTAATATGTCCTTTATCATTTTTTATTGCATCTATTTGATTCTTCTCTCTTTTCTTCTTTATTAATCTGGCTAGCAGTCTATCATCTGTTTTGTTAATCCTTTCAAAAGATAAGCCCCTGGATTTATTGATTTTTTGAAAGATTTTTGGGGCTCTATCTCCTTCAGTTCTGACCTGATCTTAGTTATTTCTTGTCTTCTGCTAGCTTTTGAATTTGTTTATTCTTGCTTCTCTAGTTCTGTTAATTGTGATGTTAAGGTCTTGATTTTAGATCTTTCCTTGTTTCTCTTTTGGACGTATAGTGCTTTAAATTTTCCTCTATATATTGCTTTAAATGTGTCCCAGAAATTCTGGTATGTTATGTCTTCGTTCTCATTGCTTTCAAAGAACATCTTTATTTCTGCTTTCATTTCATTATTTATCCAGTAGTCATTCAGTAGCAGGTTGTTCAGTTTTCGTGTAGTTGTGTGGTTTGGAGTTAGTTTCTTAATCCTGAGTTTTAATTTGATTACACTGTGGTCTGAGAGACTGTTTCTGTCATAATTTTTTTATATACTGATTTCCTCATAGGAGCTCTTCTTTATTCCACTAGAAATGGGGAAAATACCTGTTACCAACTTTGGAGAGTTTTATCACCAGAATTTCCCAACATTATTGGATAATGTTGAATCCTTAAAAATTTCTTTGGATTTTGCATGTAATCTCTTGTTCTTCAGAAGCTAAAAGCCGGTCTATGAAGTTGAGAACAGGAAGACATTAAACTGTCTCCTTTGTTTTTCTCCTCTTTTCCAAAATTCATCTCCCCTTTTTCAGTCCAATATTATGCAGAGATACCAAAGGTAGACAAGAAGCATATGTAATCCCCATTATTTAAGATCTTGTTAGGGATCATACCTCATAGGACTATATGGCCATATAAAAATTTGTACTAATTGGAGGAGTACAAGAAAGGAATAACAAAATATCTGGTAATATCCTTTTCTAACATATGAAAATTAGAAATGTATTTTATTTATCAAGGTATTTTGTTCATAATTACATTTAGCACTTCTACCTCTTTCTTGATGATATCCATTACTGTTTACCTAATTGTGTCCAATGGAACAATAATAAATTTGGAAAACAACTAATATAGTGAAGCACTGTTGTGATAAACAGCTTGTCACAAGCCTATGAAATACAAAAATATGTGTAGTAGTTAGCTACTGATGCTGCATTTTTCAGAAATCTTCTTTAAATGGAATAGTTCCCTTTATTCCTTTGTGGGACTTGTGAAGGGATTGGCTAGTTATTCAGCCTACAGCTCTCAAGGTCTTATGAAATGTGGAGCATACAAGTAAATGGGTAAAGAGGCAGGGATGAGTGCTTCTGGGCAACTGGCAGGAGCAGAACTCCCTATGGGCCTGCAACAGCATCTAGGGGTTGCCTGCAACCCCTGGAGCCTCAGAGGGTGTGTGTTACAATGTGTTCTTTTAGTTTTGACATCCATGAATGGCTTAAGTGTTAGACAGCTCAGTGGATGGTCAGTGTAACAGCTTCTTGAACCTGCACCTGGGTCCTTGTCTAGCATCCAGGAGGAATCTAATTGCACAAATGAATTGAAGATGGTAAATGCAGAGGATTTTATTGCCAATGAAATTTGCTGTCTGTGGGATCAGGAGCTGGAAAGGGGATGGAGTAGGATGGTGGTTTTTCCCTGGAGTCTGGCTGTCTCTGGCTGAATTCTTCACCAAGTTCCCACCACCAAGCCTTCTCTCTGGAGTCAAGCTGCTTCTCACTGATATCAAGCTGCTGCTTCTCTTCTCTCCTTCTCTGCTGTGCTGCTCTTCCATCTGCCAGTAAAGCCTGGGGTTTTTATGGCTACAGAATAGGGGACAGGGTGGGCCAGGGTCATTTTGGAAAAGGCAACATTTGGGTGGGAAAACAGGAATGCATGTTCTTACTTTGGGCCACAGGTCTAGGCTTGAGGGTAGAAACCTCACCATGAACCCTGCCCTTTCTCCCTAGTATTTCCTTGCCTTCTATCCATATCGTTGGAATTGCAAGTGATGGCAATTCAACTTAGAATATATTTATCATAGGGGGAATTAATAGTGGATTCTGGGGGTATCTCACATACTTGAAGGAATGATCGAACATTTAAATTCTGAAACATGGAGGACTTCAGCTTAGCCTCAGGTGCATCTAGTAAGCAAGATTCCAAAGACATAAAAGCTTATTCTTCATCTCTAATCTCTGTTTTTAATCTAAATTGCAGCCTTGTTTTCCTCCATTTTATACCTATTTCCTACACAGGACAGAAAACATGGCTACACTTAGCTCTCAATTTCATATTTAGAACTCATGTTAGAAGGAGGTTCTTTGTCCAGTTTTTAAAAATCCCAAGAAAGGGCCCTTGTTGATTTGGTCACACATCTATCTTTGTACCATTCAAATGTTAGAAGACAGATGTAGTAATAAAAGTATGAAATAGTTTCCATAAAAGGGGAAGTCTAGCACATAATATGGAGGGAGAAGAGTATCCCCTGGACAGCCTTAAGATTTATTCATTATTTTCCCTGGTCTTCACCTCAAACCAGGAGAAAAAAACAACAACAACTTTTTATCATAAATACAGAAAATATTCCTAGGATTTCTTCTATGATGTATATTAAAGTTTGGGTTTTTCATACACACACACACACACACACACACACACACACACACACACACACACCCCCCAGTGTGCTTTTGTTCTCTTTTTAAACTGAGAATTACATTTTGGTCCTTTTTCTTGTCAGAAGATGGATTTTAATAATCTTTAATCATTTTGTTTCATAATTTTTCTTACTCTGTAAGTCGGATTAACTAGGCAGTAATCCAGCCCCAATCCTACACTTCCATTAGCTCCCTTTTAAGAGATGAATCTTATCCATGGCCTCCTAAAGTAGCTGTTTTAATGGTAAATTATGAATTCCCATTGGACATACGACTGTTTTCTTCATTCTAAATTCTCAGATCAATACCCTCTTATGTTTGTGATATATTTCAATATTGCAATTAATTTCTTTAGTTATTTCCAACAATGGCAACAATATTACTTGTATACTAGGCACTTAAATCTGACTATTCAGAAATAATAGGAAGAAGAGTAGCTAACTTTAATATATGTATCTTTTTCTCCTTTTTCTTCCAAAAAGTGTCAGAAAATTTTGTAAAAGTTAAAAAATTTTTGTTAACAAACCATGCTAATAACTGCAAATATGAGAGGATAGATGAAAAAAAAAACCAAAGGAACAATTTATTTGCATAGTTTTATACTTTAATAATTAAGACATTACATAAAAATATGTTCTGGTTTCAGTAACTCTTTGAAATGTACTATAATTGAGTACATTTTGTTAACTATGGAATATCCTTCCTTTTCCTGACCCGCTTAAAGAGAACTTGGTCTTATTCTGTTGTCTTACTGAATTCTAATTTTGCATGATTCCATTTATGCAACTTCAGTAAATTATTACGGCCCCAAATTTAAATCTTTGACAGCATATGTTATTCAAAATTTTCAAACTCACCCTCTGTTTAGGCACAACTTTAATGTACAAGAAAGTTAATTTTCCTTTTGGAAAGTATTAGGGAAACATTTAAATCCTCTCTCTCCTTCAAGTATAACACTTTATTTTCTTTAGACGTTTTCCCAAGTCTCTCCAGCGACATTTGATCTCATTTAAGAACTCATTTAATCCCAGGAAACTTTATTATTACATTCTTTTTGCAATTATTTTACTGTATCTTTTAGGATTTCTGTATAAATGTGACGTGTCCATCTATTACATACATAAGACTTTTAAAGGTATCCTCATTGCTAAAAATGCATCAACATTACTTTTGTCCTTCCTAGATATATTCAGATTCTCAAAAGAAAATAGGACACATTCAAAGATGGTTATTTACAGAAGTTTAATGAAGAGGATATGTATAAAGTATGGTCAGTATTAAAAGAAGCTAGTAAGAAATGGTGATGTGCATCAGGGATAGTAACACTGGGGAGCCTTATGGTTCCTAGCCCTAGAGGGACAAGGAAAGAGAGAGAGACCATAAACTATAGAAGAAGGCTGCCAGACAGGAGCTGTATACTGTAATAGATGAACCTGGTATTGCCAAACCAAGATGCAGCAAGGTGGGATTAAAGTTATAAGCACTCTAGTTTATCCGTTCTACACTCCTGGTGCTTGAATTGTCTCCAATTGGCCAAGTTCAACAAGAAGCCAAAGAGAAGGGGTATGGACAAATCAGGATCCACAGACTTCACAGAGAAGCTCAGAACACAGAGCAAGATACAGAAGGGTAGTCAGTGGGTCTGAATGGACAAATGGAGACTATCCAGAACAATAAATAACATACAAAATCCTCAATCCAGTGTGTTGCCACAAAATATAACCACAAACATTCATGTCATTGCTCAGATCTTATCACGTACTTGATTGAGAAGGAAGAGTATAATGGATTCTATATTATAAGACTTTGAGCTCAGTTATGCATTTACAAAGCCTATATGTTATCTCTAAATTGATCCCCATAATTAAAGAGGCTATTTTTTTTCTCAATTCTCATGCCTAATGGAAAAAAAAATGCCTTAGAACTGTTTATGATATTATCCCTGAAAACTTGGGTACATAAATCAACACCTCCATGTTCGCACTCCGCAAAACAGGTTTGGCTTTTAGAGGTTTATCTATCACATGTTTGTCTTAAGAACTAAGTAAAATAATGAATGTATACTATATAGTATTGTGCTTGGCACATCACAAACATTTAATAGGTATTGTTATCACGTTTTTAGCTTACTTTGAGGAATGCGACGAGAAACTGCCTTACGTAACATATCTCTGAACAAATTACTTTATGTAATTGAGAATCTATTTGTAGAGTCATAAAACATTTATTTCACATGTTTTATGTATTTTATAATTATGCTTTAAATTTGCATTCTATTTATAAATATATGTATATATATATATTTCATCAGGAACATTGTACATTTTGTAACTTATCATCTTTTATTTTGTTTTAGCCACAAGAAAACTCATGGTCAAATGTGCTCCCTTGCAGTACGTTTATGCTCGAATGTCTGTAGGCATTAATTTTTAAACTACTATATTGTATGATTGTATTTGGAAGTGTTCTGATAGTGAAAGTAAGAAAACTATAAACATAAATAAATACATCTTCCTAAGTCTTGGATTTAATTATGTGGAAATTTGGGATATGTCTGCCCTTGCATCCTCCCTCTTAGCAGAGACATTAGGAATACAATTAATATTTGTCGAAGTAAATTAGATATCACTCTGTGAAAATAATTCTGTATTTTCAAAGTTTTATGGGATTAAGTAATTAGAAACAAATATTTGAAGCAGGCTAGGTTAAATTTTTAATTTTACTTTGTCAATGAAATTCCTTTTTGTTGTTTGAAATGCAACAACTGAATCCAGTACCATTACAAAGATCCTCAAATGCTGTGTAGTGTTTTTCTATAACTACCTATGCAGCATTAAATTTGTCTTAGAATTCTCTGCAGGGGCAACTGCAAAACTATTTTAATTGTTAAAAGTTTGCTAAATGCTGAAACCTGATACCAGGGTGTACAATAATGCTACATACATAGTAGCTGCCTACAATAATTCTGACTTGTGTTTTGGTGGCCATTATGTTAAATGTTACCATCTTTCTTTCTTATATTTCACAAGAATAACTAACATGTAAATAAGTAAATAATTGTGTATCAGATTAAAAGAAAAGGCACTTTCCATTTAAAATAAGAGACAAAAACAGCATGCTAAATAAAAATATAATGAAATGCACATCCATAAACAGAAAAAACCAAGATGACTTTATTCACAGTGGGAAGACAGTTACAGATCATGGTGAATTATTGTTTGTGCTTAGTTCATGATTTAAAGCAATTTTTTTTCAGATATGCCACAATGAATTTTTCTAGTGAGCTGTGCCACATTGATCATCATCCCTTTGCAAGTCAGTAAGAAACACAGTTTGCGTTTGGAGAAGTTAGGTATTATGAGAAAATTTTTGTAAAGAAATAGCTTAAAAATATAGCTGACTTTTCTAAGAGCAAGTCTTCCAACAGTGACACACAAAAAAATGTTCCCTTTTAGTAGCGAATATAAAACATATTGATTGTCTCTAAAGTATGTCATTTGCCATTTTGCGTCAAACCACTTTAAAACCTTTTAACATCATGGAAGTAGAAACTAAAGTACATTAAATGTACTTTCTGTGGTAATTTTCTTCAGAATATTAAATCTTAGGTATAGAATAATTATTACATTACATGCACACTTTTATGAATTTACTAAATTTTCCTTTCAATTTCTGTCATGACCTCAATGGTATAAATAATTACAAAGAGTAGTCCTTTTCTCAGTTCCCCTAATAAAGATTAAATTATAAATTAAAATATTTTGCTCTTAGAAGTCAAGTAGTCCATATTTTTTCTTTGTTTTAAGGAAAATAGTCATAAAAATTCTTCTCTTACCTAGAGGTAAAATTATTCCATTTTGGATTATAAAATTTGGTACTTTGAACAATCTAAAATACTTTCCGTATTTGACAATATACCTGTTATCGTCTCTGATAAAGCCATGCAACTGATAAATTTATGAGAACTTTGATAAGAGACTCTGCATACACACCAAAGAAACACAATTATTTTATAACATCATCTATTACTTGTATATTGTTTTAAGATATTGATAAAAGTATCCTAGACCATAGACATTTCTAAATTTCTCAATCACTTGGAATTTATATTTTGGCAGTTTTATATTCATAAATTATGTCACGGTGTTACATCACTAGAGTGAATTGCAAAGCTATGGAGACCAGGTGATTTTACAAGTGAGATGTTATGCAAATACTCTTAGCAACATTTATTAAGTCACTTTGTGGAAAACAACAACAAAAAAATGCCATTGTAATGATGCTATGTGTGCATTTTCAAATGTGTGGTAAGATGCTCTTTCCTTTATGTTGTAAAGGTACTTAGAAAGATAAACATTGTATTTCATAATGAGTGGTTATTTTATTTTATTTTATTTTTATTGCATTTTAGGTTTGGGGGTACATGTGAAGAACATGCAAGATTGTTGCATAGGTACACACTTGGCAATATGATTTGCCGCCTTCCTCCCTTCACCTGTATCTGGCATTTCTCCCTATGCTATCTCTCCCCACCTCCTCACCTCCCTGTCCCTCCCCTATATCCCCCCAACAGACCCCAGTGTGTAGTGCTCCCCTCCCTGTGTCCATGTGTTCTCATTGTTCAACACCCACCTATGAGTGAGAACATGCAGTGTTTGATTTTCTGCTCTTTTGTCAGTTTGCTGAGAATGATGGTTTCCAGGT
This sequence comes from Sapajus apella, assembly GCF_009761245.1. Lineage (NCBI taxonomy): Eukaryota > Metazoa > Chordata > Mammalia > Primates > Cebidae > Sapajus > Sapajus apella. Next base: position 16,437,278 of record NW_022436981.1, on the reverse strand, counting down.
TCATCCATGTCCCTACAAAGGACACAACCTTATCGTTTTTGATGGCTGCATAATATTCCATGGCGTATATGTACCACATTTTCCCTGTCCAGTCTATCATCGATGGGCATTTGGGTTGGTTCCAGGTCTTTGCTATTGTAGACTGTGCTGCAATGAACGTTCGTGTGCATGTGTCCTTATAGTAGAACGATTTATAATCCTTTGGATATATACCCAGTAATGGGATTGCTGGGTCAAGTGGAATTTCTATTTCTAGGTCCGTAAGGAATTGCCACACTGTCTTCCACAATGGTTGAACTAATTTACACTCCCACCAACAATGTAAAAGTGTTCCTATTTCTCCACATCCTCTCCAGCATCTGTCATCTCCAGATTTTTTAATGATTGGCATTCTTACTGGCGTGAGATGGTATCTCAATGTAGTTTTGATTTGCATTTCTCTAATGACCAGTGATGATGAGCATTTTTTCATATGTTTGTTGGCCTCATGTATGTCTTCTTTTGTAAAGTGTCTGTTCATATCCTTTTCCCACTTTTGAATGGGCTTGTTTGTTTTTTCTTGTAAATCTGTTTTAGTTCTTTGTGAATTCTGAATATCAGCCCTTTGTCATATGGGTAAACTGCAAAAATTTTTTCCCCTTCTGTTGGTTGCCAATTCACTCTAATGACTGTTTCTTTTGCGGTGCAGAAGCTGTGGAGTTTGATTAGGTCCCATTTGTCTATTTTGGCTTTTGTTGCCAATGCTTTTGGTGTTTTGGTCATGAAGTCCTTGGCTATGCCTGTGTCCTGAATGGTTTTGCCTAGATTTTCTTCTAGGGTTTTTATGGTGTTAGGTCTTATGTTTAAGTCTTTAATCCATCTGGAGTTAATTTTAGTGTAAGGTGTCAGGAAGGGGTCCAGTTTCTGCATTCTGCATATGGCTAGCCAGTTTTCCCAACACCATTTATTAAACAGGGAATCCTTTCCCCATTGCTTGTTTTTTTCAGGTTTATCAAAGATGGGATGGTTGTAGATCTGTTGTGTTGCCTCCGAGGCCTCTGTTCTGTTCCACTGGTCTATATCTCTGTTTTGGTACCAAACCATGCTGTTTTGATTACTGTAGCCTTGTAGTATAATTTGACATCTTGTAGTGTGAAGCCTCCCGCTTTGTTCTTTTTGCTTAGAATTGACTTGGCTATGCAGGCTCTCTTTTGGTTCCATATGAAGTTTAAGGTAGTTTTTTCCAGTTCTGTGAAGAAGGTCATTGGTAGTTTAATGGGAATAGTGTTGAATGTGTAAATTGCTTTGGGCAGTATGGCCATTTTCACAATATTGATTCTTCCTAACCATGAACGTGGAATGTTTCTCCATCTGTTTGTGTCCTCTCTTATTTCATTGAGCAGTGGCTTGTAGTTCTCCTTGAAGAGGTCCTTTACATTCTTCATTAGTTGTATTCTTACGTATTTTATTCTCTTTGTGGCAGTTGTGAATGGCAGTTCGTTCTTGATTTGGCTGTCTTTGAGTCTGTTATTGGTGTATAGGAATGCTTGTGATTTTTGCACGTTGGTTTTGTATCCTGAGACTTTGCTGAAATTGCTTATCAGTTTCAGGAGATTTTGGGCTGAGATGATCCGGTCTTCTAGATATACAATCATGTCGTCAGCAAATACAGACAATTTGACTTCCTCTTTTCCTATTTGAATACACTTTATTTCTTTTTCTTGTCTGATCTGGCTAGAACTTCCAGTAATATATTGAATAGGAGGGGTGAGAGAGGGCATCCTTGTCTAGTGCCAGATTTCAAAGGGAATGCTTCCAGTTTTTGCCCATTCAGTATGATATTGGCTGTTGGTTTGTCATAAATAGCTTTTATGATTTTGAGATACGTTCCGTCAATACCTAGTTTATTGAGCGTTTTTAGCATAAAGGGCTATTGAATTTTGTCAAAGGCCTTCTCTGCATCAATTGAGATAATCATGCGGTTTTTGTCTTTGGTTCTGTTTATGTGGTGAATTACGTTTATAGACTTGCGTGTGTTGAATCAGCCTTGCATCCCCGGGATGAATCCTGCGTGATCATGGTGGATAAGCTTTTTGATGTGCTGTTGCAATCGGCTTGCCAGTATTTTATTGAAGATTTTTGCATCTATGTTCATCATGGACATTGGCCTGAAGTTTTCTTTTCTTGTTGAGTCTCTGCCAGGTTTTGGTATGAGGATGATGTTGATCTCATTAAATGATTTGGGAAGGATTCTCTCTTTTTGGATTATTTGGAATAGTTTCATAAGGAATGGTACCAGCTCCACTTTGTATGTCTGGTAGAATTCGGCTGTGAGCCCATCTGGACCTGGGCTTTATTTTGGTGGTAGGCTTTTAATAGCTGCCTCAACTTCAGACCTTGTTATTGGTCTATTCAGGATTTCAGCTTCTTCCTGGTTTAGGCTTGGGGGGAGGCAAGTGTCCAGGAATTTATCCATTTCTTCCAGGTTTACTAGTTTATGTGCATACAGTTGTTTGTAATAATCTCTGATGATGGTTTGAATTTCTGTGGAATCTGTGGTGATGTCCCCTTTATTGTTTTTTATTGCATCAATTTGGTTATTCTCTCTTTTCTTTTTTATTAATCTGGTTGGTGGTCTGTCTATTTTGTTGATCTTTTCGAAAAACCAGCTCCTGGATTTATTGATTTTTGAAGGGTTTTTTATGACTCTATCTCCTTCAATTCTGCTCTGATCTTAGCTATTTCTTGTCTTCTGCTAGGTTTTGAGTTTTTTTGATCTTGCACCTCTAGCTCTTTCAATTTTGATGCAGGGTGTCAATTTTAGATCTCTCCTTGCTTCTCATGTGGGCACTTATTGCTATATATTTTCCTCTAGAGACTGCTTTCAATGTGTCCCAGAGATTATGGTATGCTGTGTCTTCATTCTCATTGGTTTCGAAGAACATCTTTATTTCTGCCTTCATTTCATTGTTTATCTAGTCAACATTCAAAAGCCAATTATTCAGTTTCCTTGAAGCTGTGCGGTTCTGAGTTAGTTTCTGCTTTCTGAGTTCTAACTCGATTGCACTGTGGTCTGAGAGACTGTTTGTTATGATTTCTGTTCTTTTGCATTGGCTGAGGAGTGATTTATTTCCAATTATGTGGTCAATTTTAGAGTAGGTGTGATGTGGTGCTGAGAAGAATGTATATTCTGTGGATTTGGGGTGGAGAGTTCTGTAAATGTCTGTTAGGTTTGCTTGTTCCAGGACTGAGTTCAGACCTGGATATCCTTGTTAATTTTCTGTCTGGTTGATCTGTTTAATATTGACAGTGGGGTGTTAAAGTCTCCCACTATTATTGTATGGGAGTCTAAGTCTCTTTGTAAGTCATTAGGAACTTGCCTTATGTATCTGTGCGCTCCTGTATTGGGTGCGAATATATTTAGGATCGTTAGCTCTTCTTGTTGCCTTGATCCTTTTACCATTATGTAATGTCCTTCTTTGTCTCTTTCGATCTTTGTTGCTTTAAAGTCTATTTTATCAGAGATGAGAATTGCAACTCTTGCTTTTTTTGCTCTCCATTTGCTTGGTAAATCTTCCTCCATCCCTTTATTTTGAGCCTTTGTGTATCCTTGCATGTGAGATGGGTTTCCTGGATACAGCACACCGATGCGTTTTGGCTTTTTATCCAATTTGCCAGTCTGTGTCTTTTGATTGGGGTATTTAGTCCATTTACATTTAAGGATAATATTGTTATGTGTGAATTTGGTACTGCCATTTTGATGCTAGCTGTTGTTCATTAGATGATGCAGATTCTTGATTGTGTTGATGCTCTTTACCATTTGATATGTTTTTGGAGTGGCTGGTACTTCCTTTATATGTGTAGAGTCTCTTTCAGGAGCTCTTGTAAAGCAGGTCTGGTTGTGATGAAATCTCTGAGTACTTGCTTGTTCACAAAGGATTTTATTTTCCTTCACTTATGAAGCTTAGTTTGGCTGGATAGGAGATTCTGGGTTGAAAGTTCTTTTATTTAAGGATGTTGAAATTGGCCGCCACTCTCTTCTGGCTTGTAGGATTTCTGCTGAGAGATCTGCTGTGAGTCTGATGGGCTTCCCTTTGTGGGTAACCCGACCTTTCTCTCTGGCTGCCCTTAGTATTTTCTCCTTCATTTCAACCCTGGTGAATCTGACGATTATGTGCCTTGGGGTTGCTCTTCTTGAGGAATATCTTTGTGGTGTTCTCTGTATTTCCTGGACTTGAATGTTTGCCTGCCTTGCTAGGTTGGGGAAGTTTTCCTGGATAATATCCTGAAGAGTATTTTCCAGCTTGGATTCATTCTCTTCGTCACATTCAGGTATACCTATCAGACGTAGATTAGGCGTTTTCACATAGTCCCACATTTCTTGAAGACTTTGTTCATTCCTTTTTACCCTTTTTTCTGTATTCTTGCCTTCTCGTTTTATTTCATTGAGTTGATGTTCGACCTCTGATATCCTTTCTTCTGCTTGGTCAATTCCGCTGTTGAGGCTTGTGCATGCTTCGCGAAGTTCTCGTGTTGTGTTTTTCAGCTCCATCAATTCACTTATATTCCTCTCTATTTTGTCCATTCTTGTTAGCATTTCATCAAATCTTTTTTCAGTGTTCTTAGTTTCTTTGCTTTGGGTTAGAACATGTTCTTTTAGCTCACTGTAGTTTCTTATTACCCACCTTCTGAAGTCTGAATCTGTCATTTCATCACACTCATTCTCCATCCTGCCTTGTTCCCTTGCTGGTGTGGAGTTGTGATCTGTTTTAGGAGGAGAAGTGTTCTGGTTTTGGGTGTTTTCATCCTGTTTTCACTGGTTTCTTCCCATCTTTGTGGGTTTATGCACCTGTTGTCTTTGTAGTTACTGACTTTCAGATTGGGTCTCTGAGTGAACTTCCAGTTTGTGGATGCTGAAGTTACTTCTTTTTCTTAGCTTTCCTTCTAACAGTCTGGCCCCTGTGCTATAGGACTGCTGAGGTCCACTCCAGGCCCTGCCTGCCCGGGGATCACCTGCAGCAGCTGCAGAACAGTAAGGGTTGCTACCAGTTTCCTCTTCTGCTATCTTCATCCCAGTAGGATGCCCACCAAATGTCAGTGTGTTCTCTCCTTTATGACGTGACTCTTTGAATATATGGCGGTCGGGGAGCTGCTTGAGGTGACAGTCTGTCCTTTATTGAAGGTCAAGCCCTCAGCTGTGAGTTCTGTTGTTCATTCAGAGTTGCTGGGCAGGTACATTTAAGTCTGCTACAGCAGAACTCATAAACTCTTTTTTTTTTTTTCCCAAGGTGCTCTGTCCCAGGGAGTTAAGGCTTTATTTATGAATTTCCACTGTGCTGCTTCTTTTTTTTTTTTCTTTCAGGGCTGCTCTGCCCAGTGAGGAGGCAGCCTAGTCACTGTCTGCCTCCAGAGGCTTTGCTGAGCTGCTGTGGGCTCCGCCCAGCTGCCATGTGATCCTCCCTGCAATCCTGTTTATATGGGTGTAGTTAGAACTGCCTTGGCAATGGTGGCCCGACTCTGTTATGGTGGACTCTCTCTGTAGTGGCAGGTTGCCTCGGCAACAGCGGGTTGCCTCAGCAACAGCGGGCTGCCTCAACGATGGTCAGACTGCCTCCGTAGTGGTGGAGTGTCTCAGTAATGGCAGACGCCCCTCCCCCACAGAGCCGGACCGTCCTGGGTTCAGCTGTGCTTGCTGTAAAACTCTCAACCCAGATCGTTTTCAATTACTGTTTTTTATTTTTATGGGGGTCTGGGGGGGTGGGACCAGCCAAGCCTGATCACCTGGCTCACTGACTCAGAATCTTTTGTTGTTGTTGTTGTTGAACGGTCGACTGTCTCCCAGTGTTCCAGTTGCCTGTTGAAAAGGTGCCAGGACCTCCTGTGCCGTGACTCACTGAGCCGGCTGAAACAGCGGCGCTGAGATTCCTGGCGTGTTTTCTTTTTTTTTTTTGCCTAGGAATTTCCTGGCCTGGCTCGCTATTTCAGATGAATGGGTGACTCTGCCGTCTCAGGGCATCAATCACCAGCTAAGAGGGCACCCGGACCTGTGTCTTTTGTACGGAGAACCGCTGCGCCAGGGCGCGGGCAAAGCAGCTGTGGGCTGAAACAGCTGAACCGGCTGAAACAGCCACGCTGGCGACCCGTGGGGCTCCTCCGCCTGGGAATCTCCTGTCTGTGGGCAATAAAAATCCGTCTGGAAATGCGGCATCCACTCACCCTCTGCACTTTCACTGGGAGCTGCAATCCTGAGCTGTTCCTAGTCAGCCATCTTCCCCCATCTCTCCTTTTCTTTCTTTTTTTTTTTTTTTTTGAAACAGAATCTTGCTCTGTCACCAGGCACCAGGCTGGAGTGCAGTGACAATCTCGGCTCACTGCAACCTCCGCCTCGCAGGTTCGAGCAATTCTCCTGCCTCTGCCTCCCGAGTAGCTGGGACTACAGGTGCATGCCACCACGCCCAGTTAATTTTTTTGTATTTTTAGCAGAGACAGGGTTTCACCATGTTGGCCAGGATGGTCTCAATCTCTTGACCTTGTGATCTGCCCACCTTGGCCTCCCAAAGCACCGGGATTACAGGCTTGAGCTACCATGCCCGGCCAATGAGTGTTTTAAATCAGGAGATGCTATGGCCATTGGCACTGTACATTTCTGATGAATTTATTTGTTCCTCAGTTTATTGCCTGTGACATGTCTTTCTTATTCATTTATTTATTAATTTTTTCCTTCAGTTTAATTAATAGAGCAACTACTATGTGTCCAGCTGCCAGGTGCCAAGGTTGTCTATTAGAACAGTGAGCATAACTGAAGGTAATAATCAAGCCCTCATTCAGTTGCTGTGCTAGTGCAGTCAAAAGGCAAAAAGGTGATGTGGGCCATTTTTCTCCAAGGGTTGACACCAGGTGAACATCAGATGGACGCAGCACAGATGAGGCAAACTGTCTCACTGACAAGGAGCCCCAACCAAAGGCTCCTGTCTTATTGGATTGAGTGTTGAATCAGACCTGGGAAAATTTCCTCATTCGAGGTCCCAGATAAAGAAGTTTTCATGGAGGTGCCTGGAACTAGCAATGCAGACATGCATATGAGTATGGCTAGCCTTTAGGCCTGAGTCCTTGACTGTAACTCTTTTCAGAAAACTGCAGTGCACCAGCTGCACAACAAGGCTGGTGTGGGAAGGGCCCACCCCCATAAGGCTTGGCAGGCAGTTTCATAATTGCTTCTAGCAGGTCTGAAAGATCATACATAGGATCTAAGCCTGGAGTCGGCCTTCTTAAAATGTGATGTGCACTAGTAAGAATAAAAGAGCATACTTAACAATATGGTCTTTGCTCTTCAGTAAATGAAGTTTTATCAAATGCAGCATTTTTCTTCAAAATAAAAAATGTATCCTGCAATGATAAATTCAACAAATAATCCTACAGTTCTGCAAGATCTTGGAGTGAATTTATTTTTATTATTTTATTTAGTTTTATTTTTTTAGACATAGGGTCTTGATCTGTTGCCCAATCTGGATCGCAGTGATGCAATCATAGTTCACTGCAGCCTTCAACCCCTGGGCTCATGTGATTCTCCCACGTCAGCCTCCTGAGTAGCTAGGACTACAGGTGTACCACCACCACACCTGGGTAATTTTTAAATTTTTTATAGAGGTGAGGTCTCACTGTATTGCACAAGCTGGTCTCAAACGCCTAACTTTAAGCAATCCTACTGACGCGGTGGCCTCCCGAAGTGTTGGCATTACACGTGTGAGCCACTGTTTTTATTATTTATTTGCTCATTCAGCAAATACTATTGAGCATCCCTTCTATTCTCATCAGTGTCAGGACCTGGAAACATGAGGACAAACTAACAGATTTGCATCCTAGGCAAACACTTTTAAAGCCTCTGTTATTTGTTAAATGACATCAAGACTCTTTAACCTGGCATTTGAATCATTTAATTAAATTACCCCAACTAACTTTCTAGCCAAAAAGGCTTCATAGTGAATTCCTGGAAGAAGACCCTTTCCCCACATTTCATTACAACCAGCATTATCTACTGATTTACAGCAATTACAGATCCACTTAATGTACCTTGACTTCCTTGAACCTTTCATGAACATCTACCTAATTCTTAACATCACTGTCTCTTCATCTTCACACAACGATTTTAGCACTTATTATAATGCACTTTGTATTAATTATAATTTAACCATGTCACCATATGAAATCATAGCTGTCAAGATGAGAGGAGTTCTCCTTTTGTGTAATCCACAATAGTATGTTTGCTGGCACAGAGTGATAACGCAATATGAATTTATGTAATTCAATTCAATATAGTGTTTTGATCCATTTTTAACGTCTAAGAGGAAAACTTTTTAAATCAAAAATCAGTTGGTACTACACTAGAGCTGATAGAAATATAGGGCGATGAGGAGAAATAAGCATAGATATTTGAGTTAATTTCATTAGCAAGAAATACTGAGATGTGTGGATGAGATCCATTCCCCTGCTCCATATTCAAACACATGCATAACACATGCACATAGAAAATAGAGTAAAAGCATAAAAACAACAAAAATCTACATACAAATTGACTAAAAGGAAATTCCTTGGTGCCATTAAAATTGAACAGAGAGAAAGAGAGAGATTGCCAGGCCACCAGCAGGGCCTACACAGAGATTAGACCACAGATAGCCTTTTGAGTCTGGAGACTAAAAACAGAGGCTCTATTATTTACAGAGGCAGAGTGTTACCTTAATTAAGATTGTTGTAATATGCCCACAATGTCAAAGTGAAATTGTGCTCATGGCATAAAGCTTTGGATGATAGAGTTACTTATCTATAAAAAAAGGGACCAAAAAAAACTTATGCCAACTACACAAAGAAAGCAGGAGGAAAAAAATTGATGCTGATAGAAGCTAGGAATTGGAAAAAAAGTTACTTGTAGAATGAAACTCCAATCCACTGCCAAAGGCAAATGAGAATCTGTGTACATCTTCCCATATGGTATTTGACACTCAAGCAATTAAAATTCATATAAAATTTAACCAGGATCTTTGGTATACCAGGATGTTTTACTCTTTTCAGCCTACTTTAACAAAATACCTAGAACTGGGTAATTTATAAACAACAAAAATTAATTCCTCACAGTGCTGTTGGCTTGGCGGTTCAGAATCAAAGCACCAGCAAATTCCTTGTCAAGCTTTCTCTCTGCTTCACAAATGGCCTATTCTTGCTGTGTTCTCACTTGGTGGAATAGGCTAAACAAGCTTCCTCAGGCCTGTTTTATAAGGAAGTCTCATTTATGACAGTGTGGCCCTCATGACCTGATCACCTCTGAAAGGCCCCACTTCTTAATACCATCATCTTGGAGGTTAGTTTTCAACAACGAATTTAGGGAGGACACAAACATTCAGACCATAGCACAAGAGTTCAAACATAAGCAAACGTTAAACTACTCTGTATTTATAAAATCTAAGTGTTACTCTCAGTTTGTCTCAGTATCTCTTTCACGTGGACACACATGCAAGTTCATTTTAACTAATGAAAGAGAATAAATAATCAAAATCATAATTTAAAAAGTATAAGAAAAATGATCCTAAAGATGAAATTCAAAAATTGGAGGGATATTAAACAGCAAAATGTCATAGATTGCATAATACATTTACTGAGCAATCTGATAATATCTTCTAGGATGTAGTTCAGAGAAGCAAAAATGTTGAAACTATAATAAAATATTTAAGGTCCTAGAGGATATAATGAGAACATTTAGATGATTTATTTTTTATTTTTATTGTACTTTAAGTTCTGGGGTACATGTGCAGAACATGCAGATGTGTTACATAGTTATACACGTGCTGTGGTGGTTGGCTGCATGCATCACGCTGTCATCTACATTAGGTATTTCTCCTAATGCTGTCCTTCCCCTAGATCCCACCCCAACAGTCTCCTCTGTGTGATGTTCCCCACACTATGTCCGTGTATTCTTATTGTTCAACTCCCACTTACGAGTCAGAACATGTGGTGTTTGATTTTCTGTTCTTCTATTAGTTTGCTGAGAATGGTGGTTTCCAGCTTCATCCAAGTCCCTGCAAAGGACACAAACTCATCATTTTTTATGGCTGCATAGTATTCTATGGTGTATATGTGCCCCATTTACTTTATCCAGTCTATCATTGATGGTCATTTGGGTTGGTTCCAAGTCTTTGCTATTGTGAATGGTGCCACAATAAACATAAGTGTGTATGTGTCTTTATAATAGAACAATTTATAGTTCTTTGGGTATACACTTAATAATGGGATTGCTTGGTCAAATGGTATTTCTATTTCTAGATCCTTGAGGAATCGCCACACTGTCTTCCACAATTGTTGAACTAATTTACACTCCCACTGATGGTGTAAAAATGTTCCCATTTCTCCACATCCACTCCAGCATCTGTTGTCTTCTTACTTTTTAATGATCACCATTCTAACTGGTATGAGATGGTATCTCAATGTGTTTTTGGTTTGCATTTCTCTAATGACCAGTGATGATGAGCTTTTTTTTTATATGTTTCTTGGTGGCATAAATGTCTCCTTTTGAGAAGTGTCTTTTCATATCCTTCCCCCACTTTTTGATGGGGTTGTTTGTTTTACTCTGTAAATTTTTTTTAAGTTCTTTGTAGATTCTGAATATTAGCCCTTTGTCAGATGGGTGGACTGCAAAAGTTTTCTCCCGGGATGCCCGTTCACTATGATGTAGTTTCTTTTGCTGTGCAGAAGCTCTTTAGTTTAATTAGATCCCATTTGTCAATTTTGGATTCTGTTGCCATTGCTTTTGGTGCTTTAGTAATGAAGTCTTTGCCCATGTCTATGTCCTAGGTCTTCTTCTAGGAATTTTGTGGTTTTAGGTCTTACATTTAAATCTTTTTTCCATCTTGAGTTAATTTTTGTATAAGGTGTAAGGAAGGGATCCAGTTTCAGCTTTCTGCATATGGCTAGCCAGTTCTCCCAACACCATTTATTAAATAAGGAATCGTTTCCTCATATCTTGTTTTTGTCAGGTTTGTGAAAGATCAGATGGTTGTATGTGTGTGGCATTATTTCTGAGGCCTCTGTTCTGTTCCATTGATCTATATATTTGTTTTGTTACCAGTACTATGCTGTTTTGGCTACTGTAGCCTTGTAGTATAGTTTGAAGTCAGGTAGCAAGCCTCTAGCTTTGGTTTTTTTTTTTTTTTTTGGTTCTTGGTTTTAGTTTTTTTTGTTTGTCTTGTGAGTATTTATTTATTCATTTATTTATTGCTTAGAACTGTCTTGGCTATGTGGGCTCCTTTTAGGTTCCCTACAAAATTTAAAGTGGTTTTTTTTCCCCAATTTTGTGAAAAAGTCAATGATATCTTGATGTCAATAGCATTAAATCTATAGATTACTTTGGCCAGTATGGCCATTTTCACAATGCTGATTCTTCCTAACCATGAGCATAGAATGTTTTTCCATTTGTTTGTGTCCTCTCTTATTTCATCTACAAGCCAGAAGAGCGGGGGGGCCAATATTCAACATTCTTAAAGAAAAGAATTTTTCAACCCAGAATTTCATATTCAGCCAAACTAAGCTTTATAAGCAAAGAAGAAATAAAATCCTGTGGACAAGCAAATGCTGAGTGATTTTGTCACCAGCAGGCCTGCCTTACAAGAGCTCCTGAAGAAGGCACTAAACATGGAAAGGAACAACTGGGACCAGCCACTGCCAAAACATGGCAATTTGTAAAGACCATCGATGCTAGGAAGAAACTGCACCAACTAATGGGCAAAATAAGCAGCTAGCATCAAAATGGCAGGATCAAATTCACACATAACAATATTAACCTTAAATGTAAATGGGCTAAATATACCAATTAAAAGACACAGACTGGAAAATTGCATAAACAGTCAAGACCCATTGATGTGCTGTATTCAGGAGACCCATCTCATGCTAAGACATACATAGGTTCAAAATAAAGGGAAAGAGGAATATTTACCAAGGAAATGGAAAGAAAAAAACAGCAGAGGTTGCTATCCAGGTCTCTATAAAATAGACTTTAAACCATCAAAGATGAAAAGAGACAAAGAAGGACATTACAGAATGATAAAGGGATAAATGCAACAAGAAGAGCTAACTATCTTAAATATAAATGCACCCAATGCAGGAGCACCCAGACTTGTAAAGGAAGTTATTAGAAACCTACAAAGAGAATTAGACTCCCATACTGTAATAGTGGGAGATTTTAACATCCCACTGTCAATTTTAGACAGATTAACAAAACAGAAAATTAACAAGGATACCTAGGACTTGAACTCAGCTGTGGACCAACCGGACCTAGTAGACATGTACAGAACTCTCCACCTTAAATTGACAGAGCATACTTTCTTCTTAGCACCACATTGCACTTATTTTAAAACTGACCACATAATTGGAAGTAAAACACTCCTCAGCAAATGGAAAAGAATGGAAATAATAACGAACAGTCTCCCAGACCACAGCGCAATCCAATTAAAACTCAAGAATAAGAAACTCCCTTAAAACTGAACAACTGAACAACCTGCTCCTAAATGACTACTGGATAAATAAAACAGTGAAGGCATAAGTAAAGATGTTCTTTGAAACCAGTAAGAACGAAGACACAGTGTACCAGAATCTCTGGGACACATTTAAAGCAGTGTCTAGAGGGAAATTTATAGCACTAAATGCCCAACAGAGAAAGCAGGAAAGATCTAAAATCAACACCCCAATGTCACAATTAAAAGAACTAGAGAAGCAAGAACACATTCAAAAGCCAGCAGAAGACAAGAAATAACTAAGATCAGAACAGAGCTGAAAGAGAAAGACACAAAAAAATCCTCCAAAAAATCAATGAATACAAGAGCTGATTTCTTGAAAAGATCAACAAAATAAATAGACCACTGGCCAGACCAATAAAGAAGAAAAGAGAAAAGAATCAAATAGATGCAATAAAAAATAATAAAGGTGATATCACCACTGATCCCACAGAAATACAAACTACCATCAGAGAATACTATAAACACCTCTATGCAAATAAAACAGAAAATCTAAAACAAATGGATAAATTCCTGGACACTTACAGCCTCCCAAGACTAAGTTAGGAAGAAGTCAAATTTCTGAATAAACCCATAACAAGGTCTGAAGTTGAGGCAGCAATTAATAGCCTACCAACCAAAAAATGTCCAGGACCAAACACATTCACAGCTGAATTCTACCAGAGGTACAAAGAGGAGCTGGTACCATTCCTTCTGAAACTATTCCAAACTATAGAAAAAAAAGGAATCCTCCCTAACTCAGTTTATGAGGCCAACAACATTCTGATACTGAAACCTGGCAGAGACACAACTAAAAAACAACATTTCAGGCCAATATCCCTGATGAATATCAATGCGAAAATCCTCAGTAAAATACTAGCAAACCAAATCCAACAGCACATCAAGAAGCTTATGCACCACGATCAAGTCGGCTTCATTTCTACCATGCAAGGCAGGTTCAATGTATGCAAATTAATAAATGTAATTCATCACATAATCAGAACTAAAGACAAAAACCACATGATCTCAGTATATGCAGAAAAGACATTTGACAAAATTCAACAACGCTTCATGCTAAAAACTCTCAATAAACTAGGTATTGATGGACCTTATCTCAAATTAATAAGAACTATTTATCACAAACCCATAGCCAATATCATACTGAATGGGGAAAAACTGGAAGCATTCCCTTTGAAAACTGGCACAAGACATGGATGGCCTCTTTTACCACTCCTATTCAACATAGTATTGGAAGTTCTGGCCAGGGTCGTCAGGCAAGAGAAAGAAATAAAGGGTATTCAAATAGAAATAGAGGAAGTCAGATTGTCTCTAACTGCAGATGACATGATTGTGTATTTAGAAAACCCTATTGTCTCAGCCCAAAATCTCCTTAAGCTGACAAGCAACTTCAGCAGTCTCAAGATACAAATTCAAAGTGCAAAAATCACAAGCATTCCTATGTGCCAATAACAAACAAACAGAGAGCCAAATCATGAGTGAACTCCCATTCACAACTGCTACAAAGAGAATTAAATACCTAGAAATACAACTTACAAGTGATGTGAAGGACCTCTTCAAGGAGAAATGCATTTAGCTCCTTTCTTATAGCAGTTGTAGAAGAAGGTAAAAGAGCATATTTGAATACATGACTAACAATATGTGATAAAACTCCAGCTGGACATATTTAGCTATGATAATACATTTTTAAAAATTGGAAGTTTTTGAAACTTTGATCTAGTTAAATATCTAGATCAAAGAAAATAGAAAATAAAAATTAGTATAAATAAGTAGACACACAATTAATTTGTGACCAAAAACTGTAACTGAACCCAGATTTGGCTGCTTATCAGTCAAAAGCAAGACATGAGAGTTGAGGGTTGGTGGGAGGAAAATCATGTTTATTCGGAAAGCCAGCAAAACCAATAACGTGGTGGACTACGTCACAAAGACCATCTTAAATTTTCATACTTCCATTGAGTTTTTAAAGGGAAACTAGTTATGGGAGACATGCAGGAATGGTGCAGGGTGCAGGATCTGTGTGTCTTTGACTACAGATCAAAGATAACTATGATCTGTAGTTCCAGTGACTATCTTGGCTAATCACCCATCTGGAGGTTTGGTTGGCATTTTCTTGACTTTGGCCTGATGGTGGTGGAATAATTGTTTTGAATTCCCTTAAGTGAAAGGATTCTGGAAAAGCTCTAAGCCTGGTTTATTTCAAGATGTGCCTCTAGAATTTTTTAAGTAAGAACATAATTAAATAAGCATTCATTGCTAGAAAAATGTGTCTACAGTGAGAAGGAATGAAGGAATGAAAGGGGAGAAAAGGAAGGAAAAGTGAATGATTAAAATATATTTTTAAAACTGAGAACCCCATTTACAAAATTAACATAATACACGGAAAGAAGCAATAGAGTGCTTCTTTTTTTTGTACTATTTGCATCAATAGTACCAAATGGAATTTCTTTTGGAGAAAAATAATAGAAAGTATCTTTAGTGATACAGTTTAATAAATACTAGTCACCAAGATAAAATATTATCAATGAAAATGGTACATAAGCACAAATAGAGTTGTTTCAAGAACTTTGAAGGGTCTGCCTTATACTGCATTTACTTAATGTGTTAGCCTGCCAGTTTTATTGAGGCTGACAGAAAATACATGACTCTTGAGTCACAGACAAAGGACTTTATTACTCATGGCACAGCATACAGCATATGCATTGGCCTATTTTCATCAGTTCCCCTTGTCCTTAAATTTCAAGAGGTGACAGCAAAGGGACCATATGTATGCCTGCACATTCAGTGGGTCACATTACAGGATGGTAACCCTAGGATCATAAAATGTGAGGATAAGAGAGAGAGCATATGATTTTTAAGAAAAACTTTGCAGTTCTCATACTGATGACACAGTAACAAAACTGTTATTCTAAGATTATTGGGTTTGTGCTATAGGATAAAATAATTGTGTGTATATGAGATATACCAGTTTTTGTTTTATAGAATGAACTGCCATAAATGTAGTGGCCTAACCCCATATACATTTATTATCTCACAATTTCTATGGTTCAAAAATCCGGGCATGGCTTAACTGGATCCTAACTTATTTAATTTGTATTTGGTTAGAGATTGTGTTTAAGCTCCTTGTGTCAATGAAGATTTAGCTTCATGCTGATAGCTCTGTGTGTGGTTTGGGGAAAGCTCTCAAGTCTGCCACATTTTTCTTTCTGCTCTGATCACCCCTAAATGGGCACAGTTTAGCACAGTTTTACAGCCTTACCAACTCTCCGAGTTGATTGTGATCCATACTTACAGAGCACATGTATTGCTATAGAAAAAGTGGGTCCCACACCTGGTTCTTGTGCAGTAGTGTGGGAGTTCCACCTAGGGGAAAAAGCAGGGCATAATTCCGAAGAATCTGCACTTTTCTTCTGAGGAAAGATATTATTTGTAATAGAGAGTGGAGAAATACTTGATTCCAACTGTTGACAGCTAATGCCAATCTTGGTGAAGAGCTATTAGGAGGAAGCTGAGAGCTGCATGATTAAAAAAAAAAAATCAAATAGCAAACAGAAATTTAATAAAGAGATACAGGAAATAGTAGCCAAGAAGTGCCCTTCTGAGATCACAATAAATACCTATATTAAAAAGAAGAAAGGTCTAATATCAATAAACTAAACTTCTACCTTAATAAACTAGAAAAAATAAACTAGAACAAAAGCAAGCAAATAGAAAGAAGTATATTAGAATAGAAGTAAGGGAAAGGGAGAATTAAAAAAAAATAGAAAAAATCACCAAACCAAAAGTTGGCTCTTTGTAAAGATCAGCAAAATTGGCAAACAGTTAAATAGACTGAAGGGAAAAAGAGACAAATCAAAGCTACTAAAATAAAAAATGAAACTGGGACATTACTAGTGACCTTTGAGAGGTAAAAAAAAGTTATGAAAGAATATTATAAACAAGCATATGCCAACATATTAAATAATGTAAATAACATGAAAAATTCTTAAAAATATACAAATTATCAAAACTGACTGAAGAAGAAATAGAAAATGTGAATAAAACTATGACATGTACAGATAAAATTAGTAATTTTAAAACTCCCACAATGAGAGTTCCACGTTCGGATGTCAACACTAATGAGTTCTACCATTCAAAGAAAGAATAAAATAAAATGTTCTAATCCTTTCAAAGATTAGAAGTGAACACTTTCAAACTTACTTTACAAGGGCAGTATTTTTCTAATGCTAAAACCAGACAAAAACAGAAAAAGAAAACTATATATCAATATCCCTTATGAATATATGTGTAAGTCTTCATCAAAATACTACAAACCAAATCCAGCACCTATAAAATGGATTATGCACTATTACGAAGAGGGACCTCACAGGGATACAAATTGGTTTAACATTTATAGATCAATTAATGTAATATAACATAGTAATTAAATAAAGAGCAAAAACCATATGAATCTCAATAGATGGAAAAAAAGCTTCTGACAAAATTTAACACCTTTCCATGATAAGACACAATAACAAAACAAAGTAAAAACCCTAGGAATAGAAAGGAATGTCCTTATCAAGAGAAAGGGTATCTATGAACTATCCACAATTAATATTATATTCAACTGTAAAAGACTGACTGCTTTCATCATGAGACCAGGAATAGGACAGGGAAGGCAAGTTTTATCATTTCTATTTGACATTGTACTGGATGTTCCATCTGACACAATTAGGCAAGAAACATAAATGAAAAATATCCAAATTAGAAAGAAAGAACTGAAACAATTTTTATTTGCAGATGATATAATCTTATATAGAGAAAATCCAAAGAATACACTAAAAATGCTATTATTAGATTGGTGCAAAAGTAATCATGGTTTTTGCCATTAGGAGCAACCTAGAACAAACAAAGTTTACCAAGTTTGTGACACAATAGATTAGTATACAAAAAAAGATTGTATTCCTATATAATAACAATGAATAATCCAAAAATTAAATTATGAAACTATTTTATTTATAATAGTATCAGGAATAAGAATAACATTCCTAGGAATAAATTCAACAAGAGAAGTATAAGGCATGTGCATTGAAAACTAAAGAATATCACTTAAAATTTTTTTTAAAGATATAAATAAAGATGTGACATATTTGTATATTGGAATATTAATGCATTTGACTTTTGAATAACATAGGTTTGAACTGTGTAGGTTCACTTACATGCTGAGTTTTTCAATAAACACATTAGAAAATTTTTGAGATTTGCAACAATTTGTAAAAACTCTAGATAAACTATATAGCCTAGAAATATCAAAAAAATTAGGCATGTCATCAATGCATAAAATGCATGTAGATACTAGTCTATTTTACCATTCACTACTATAAAATATACTCGTTTATTATAAAACGTTAAAATTTATCAAAATTTACTCACATAAATGGTACCATTTTCAATTGAGAGAAATGTAAACAAACATAAAATCAGAACTGTATAAAATGAACAGTAGTACCTACTGTAATAATTTTATAGCCATCCCCTTGTTGCTATTGCAGTGAACTCAAGTATTGAAGGTATCCACTTTAAATGTTGTGTAAGGTTAATCATCTCTGTATAAGCCATTTATCTCTCCAGTAATTTGTGTATTCCATGAAACATGATCTCTCACAATTCTGTTGTATTTTTCATTGTGTTAAATACTGTATCATAAACCTTAAATAACACCATGAGACCTATATGAGGTATCACTAGTGATGCTGGAAGCACTCTCAGAAAGCAAAGTCATGATATTATAAGAAGAATATTAATAACTTGATATGCACTGTAGATTGACGGCTGTAGCGGGAGTTGTCTGCCATTTCACACAGACCATTCACCTTCTAAACAGATGACATAAACCTATGAATCAATACATTTAGCAAATCACTACAAATGTATTTTCTGTTCCTTACGATTTTCTTAGTAACATCTTCAGCTTATTTTATTGTAAGAATACTGAATATAACACATATACAAAGTATGAGTTAATCAACTGTCTGTTATCAATAAGGTTTCCAGTCAACAGTAGACTATTAGTGACTAAGTCTTTGGGGAGCCCAAAGTTATATGCAGATTTTTAACTGCACAAGGGGTCAGTTCCCCTAACCCACCCTACAGTTCAAGGACCAACTGTATTGCTAAGATGACAATTTCATCGCAATCTCTATCAAAATCCCTAGTATCTATTTTCCAGAAATTTATAAACCAATCATAAAACTTTAAGATTAAAATATAAATAGCCAAAACAGTCATGAAAGTGAAAAACAAATTTAAAGAGCTTAAATGGTAAATTACCAAATATATTACAAAGCTACAATAATGAAGATGGTTTAGTATTAGCATAAAGATGAAAACAAAGTCTAATGGAATAGAATTGAGCTTCCAGAACTAAATCCATGAGTCTGTGGTCAATTGGTTTTTTATAATAATGCCGAGATCATTCAATAATGTTTCAACAAATGGTACTGGGACAACTGATTAGTCATATGTAAAGCAATAAAGTTAGAGTACTACCTCACACCATACACAAAAACCAATTCAAAATGGATCACAGATCTCAATATATGCATTAAAACTGTATGATTCTTGTAGGAAATCATAGGAGTAAACCTAGGTTAGGCAGTGGTCTTTTAGATATGACACCAAAATCACAAGCAACAAAATAAAAAATAAGTTAGACTATTACAATTTTAAAAAGTTTGTGTTATAAATGACAGCCATCAAGAAAATGAAAACACAGCCCCAAGAATGGAAGGGAATATTTGCAAGTCATACATCCGATGAGAGTCTTGGAGCCAGAATATGTATATAACTTACATCTCAATAAGAAAAAATAATTAAAACTGGATATATCATCCACATAGACATTTATTCAAGAAAGTTATATAACTGGTCAATAAACATATAAAAAGATGTTCAATATCATAATCCATCATTCAATTTTCAAATCATAACAACTTCACACCCACTAGGATGACTACAATCCAAAAAACAAATAATAGCAAGTGTTGACCAGAATATGGAAAAATGAACCCACATGCATTACAGGTGGGATTGTTAAATGTTGCAGCCAATTTGGAAAACAATTTGATGGTTCAATAACATATTAAACTTAGAGTTCCCATATATCCATCAATTCCTGTCCTAAACATAAGATATAAAAGCATTCAACTCACACAAAAATATGTACATATAATTTTCTAACAGCATTATTATAATAGCCACAATGTGGACACAACTTAAGTGTCCACTGTTAAATGGATAGACAAAATATATCCACATTATTGAATATTTTTAGCAATAAATAAAGTTCCAACACATGTGTGAACCTAAAAGACGGTAAGCTAAAGGAAAGACCACATGTTGTATGACCCTATTTAAATAAAATGTGCAGACTAGGTAAAATTAGGCAAATATGTAGAAATCAAAGTAGATTAATGGATGTTTAAGTGTAGGGGTGCAATTGATAGTAAGTAGTATTAAGTATGGGATTTTTTTTACAGAAGACTTAAATATTCTAAACTTAGATTTTG
Source organism: Sapajus apella (assembly GCF_009761245.1). Lineage (NCBI taxonomy): Eukaryota > Metazoa > Chordata > Mammalia > Primates > Cebidae > Sapajus > Sapajus apella. The sequence continues at coordinate 16,417,201 of NW_022436981.1, read as the reverse complement.
GCAATGATTGTATAACCCTGTGAACATACTTAAAAACTGAATTTTACACTTTTAATGAATTTACTTTATGCTATGTAAACTATGTATCAATAAATATGTTGAAAATATTCAAACCAATAGCTGAGACCTGCTGAAGGGGATATAATGTAATGATGAGCTAGCATCCATGACAATTTTAAATTTATCAGCAGAGTTCTTAAGACAGTCTTTAGTTTGGACAGAGCCTCTTGTCTTATTAGAATCATGTACAAGCATGGGACACATTGAGTTTAATAAAGAGTGTTTCTGTTTCTGGTATAAGAAACTTCCTTTAAAATACATATTACCTTTACTATTTTCTAATACCACTAAATGAGCACTAAGAAGAACTTAATGGGTAAGAAGAAATTTGGATTCTCTTTTTCTTTTTCTAACAGATCTGTATCAGTTTCAGTTGAGGATCTCAGAAAAACAGATAGGAATACTAAATGGACTTGGGTAATAAGTAACCTAAGTAATCTGCTCAGAGTTCTTATCCTCTACTTGAACAGATTGACAATATTTAAATGACATACTAAACAATTTGGCTGTTATTCTTCAAAATGTTAAAGTTAAGTTAAAACTTAAGACTTAAGTTAAAAAAATTAACTTTTTTTACTCCACTTCTGAATTAATATTTAACCTTAGGAAATTAAGGCATATCTTTTTTATAATGGTTAGAACTATCTGTATGGTATGCAATAAAAAGTAAACAATAGAGTAGTTGATTTTTAAGCAGCCCAAACTTTGAATAATCTAGATACTATCTGGGGAAAAAAGAAAGCAATTACTTATTTTAAAATATTTTGGTTGGAAAATGAGTTTATATTCAGAATATAAATTCCATAGAGTCAAAGATTTTTGTTTCATTTGCTTCTATGTACCCTAGAACAGTGTCTAGCACATAATATATGCTCAATAAGTCCCTCTTGATGGATTAATTTGTTCTTATCAAACATAAGCATATATATTTCATAAAATTATGTAGAGATTGAAAACTTCTTTAAAGAACAAACATCTGTAATTTGCACATGTAAGCACAGCATACAAGAGATTTGTTTTGTGACATTTAAATAAAAGATTTACTTAGCCAAGATTGCATCTGATGCAGTAGTAAAAAATCTGAAAGCTCTATTATGGCTCATATAAAGAAAGTCAAAACTCTAAAATATAAGAATGCAGTTGCCATTAAGATGTTACTTTTATGACTATTTAAAAGGCTAAAGAAATATCTCTTAAGAACTAAAAGGGCAAAGATTTAGATAAAAATAGAATTGTTAAGCCATATTTCACTGTACTGAGTGTACATTCAGTCATCTACCTCTACAGATGATTTTATGAACTGCATACAACTAGAAACATTTGTATTCAGGCAATTGTATATATTGAAGAAGTTAAGGTTTGGTTTTGAGCTGTATTTATAATTAAGATTAGGGCTGTTTGTTGATGTTAATAGTTTTTACTTAACAGTAATAGTTTAAATGAATCTTTTTAAATAAAAAGTTGAGCTTAGAGAATGTACCCCTAATACATTTTTGTATAAACATGGCAAAGATGTATCTTGGAACACATTTAAGGATTCTCCACACAGAATAAAAAAACATTTGAAATATGACCAAAGGCTCTTTAGATGTCTCTGTGAAAGAAATACATGATTAACACACACAACAATGAAGAAGTGTAGTAAATAATTATAGGAAAATTAATGGTACATGAATTGCATATGTGTTGACATTATTAAAATTCATGTTGAATCATTTTTATCAGCATGTTCTTGTTTCTTTGTTATTTCTGTAAAACATGGATCATTCTGTAAACTATAATATGATTTTAACATAGATTATGTCATTTTGAAACATGTATCCATTAAGCACATGGTATATATAATCAACAGATTTGAAAGGACCTACATTTTTATACTTAGTATAAATGGATTCTATTCTCCAACTATGTGTGCTTTCTTCAGATTCAAGTGTTTCCTTCAATAGAGCAATACCAAGTGAGATTTTTGGGTCTTTTGGCAAACAAGAGTAATTGCTTTTTATATTTGTGGAAGATATTTCTCTTTTAAATTCCTTTTAGTTCATATATATAGAGAGACCCTCACTGTTTCACTTTGTAATATTACATAAATTATGAGATTAAGTATAAGGTAAGATTGGTATCTTTTCCTAGAACCATCATTTTTCCTGATTGCCAAATCCAATGAATTATTTCAATTTTTCCTCAAATTCTAAATCACTCCCATCTGTAGCTTTTGGTGTCATGATTGTTTCCAGATTTCTATAGCCATTTCTGTACTCCTTTCAATCCTCACACTGCAGTCAGCAAGATGCTTTAAAGGTAAATGTTAATTATACCACAGCCTGCTTCCCACACCCCCCCAGCCCATCCGTCAATTCAACCCTTCAACTGAACTACATTGCTTTCACCTGAAGACCAGAATTTTCAACATGGTCAATAAGTGCCTGAATATTGTTTTCTATATCACCCCTTCAAAGTGAATTACTTTTCCATTTATCAAATTTGTTATGCTCTTGGAGTTTTCTCACATGTTAGTCCCTCTGCCAGGGAAGTCCCCATCAGCGCCTTTCTCTCGTGTTCCTGCCCCAGCTTCTCATACATCACATCTCAGCTTAAATACTAGAGAAATGCATCCTTTCCAGGGAAGTTTTCCTGCTCATTCCGGTTCCGGTTATACATTCCCATAGAATTCTAGACTTGACTTTGCACTTAGCTAGCCATATAATTGTCATGTGATACATATTTGCTGATTAACAAATTTATAAAAAGTTTTTCCTTCTGTTTTTTTTTTTTGTTTGTTTTTCCTTGAAATGGAGTCTCGCTCTGTCACCCAGGTGGGAGGGCATTGGTGCGATCTCTGCTCACTGCAACTTTGGCCTCCCAGGTTCAAGGGATACTCCTGAACTCAGCCTCCTGAGTAGCTGGGATTACGGGCACCTGGCACCATGCCCAGCTAAGTTTTATATTTTTAGTAGAGATGGGGTTTTACCATGTTGATCAGACTGGTTTTGACTCCTGACCATGATCCACCTGCCTTGGCCTCCCAAAGTGCTGGATTTACAAGCGTGAACCAGTGCGCCTGGCCCCCCTGTGTTTTTTAAAAAAATATTTTGTATTCTTCCAGAAATTATTCACTCTTCTTTCTTATTTTTTCTTCTAAATAAAAGTATTCTTCAAGTTTCCCTCCTGTGCCATCCCTTTTAGCAATTTCATGTCTTGAAATAGCACCCCGGTATAGAAAATTACTAGGTATATATTTTCATCTTAGATTTCACTCAAGGGTCTAACCATACATGGTTGCTAGGTTTCTCCATTTGGAAGGCATCTCAGATTGAATATACTCCAACTTTTTCTCCAACATTTTTGTTCCTGTATTTCATAATTTTATTAATGGTATACTACCTATCCAATAATTTGTGATTCTATTTTGATTACTACTTCACCCTACTCTCCTCATATAGCCCCCAATTTAATAAATTGCCATGTCTTATTGAGGGTATTGCTTCAGTCTCATCTTATCTCCTTTTCTTTGTTCTGTGGTCTTCATTCTGCTTTATGTTCCCATAATCATTTATCAGCTTACACCAAACAACTTCTAGAGCGCTCTGCCATCTTTAGCTGTTTCCTGCTCCACTGCATCTTTCCCCAATTTTTTTTTTTGAGCTTGTTTCTGTTGCTGCCTTTTTCCATGCCCAGCTTCAAGCTCCCTATTTAGTACTCAGTGCTCAGCACACACACACAAAAAACTTCCTACCTTTTCCATGTGGAATTCATTTTTTCTTCCTTTTAATTCTCATAACACTTAATCTGTGCTTCTTGTATGGCCCTATTACTTTTTTGTTTAAACTACAGTGTAATTGTTTATGTACAGCCCCTGTCACCTCAGTGGAGTTTTTACTTTTTTTTTTTTTTTTTTTTTTTTTGAGACGAATTCTCATTCTGTAGCTCAGGCTGGAGTGCAGTGGCGCGATCTCCATTCGCCGCGACCTCCGCCTCCCGGGTCCAAGCGATTCTGTTACCTCAGCCTCCCAAGAAGCTGGGACCACAGGCGCGTGCCGCCACACCCGGCTAATTTTTTGTATTTTTAGCAGAGGCGGGGTTTCACTACGTTAGCCGGGATGATCTGGATTGCCTGACCTCGTGATCCGCCCGCCTCGGCCTCCCAAAGTGCTGGATTACAGGTATGAGCCACCGCGCCCGGCCCGAGTTCTAAGTTTTCTAAAAGAAATATTTATGTCTGGTTCTTTCATACATTTCCTAAGTTTCAGGTGCCAAGCAAACGTGGTTATTAGTGAGTGACTGAATTGATTCCATCTTTTATTTTATATAAATATATCCATTGAATAAAATTCTGTTTGTGGTAACATACGGTTATTCACTTTAATAGTTAATTCTAAATCATTCTGCTTTTATTCCCTGTTTTCTTCAATACTCATCATTGTCTATTTTGTTACATTGGAAGTGGTTTTCTTTGGTAGAAACCTCTGTAAATTCCAAATGAAATTAATTTTACAGACATAGCTTGATATTTTTGCAATAGAATGAAACAACATTCTACTCTATTCTAATAAAACTTTATTTCCTTGCTCACCAATGTTCTTTGATGATTGCGACTATGAATACCTGAAGTGTTGTCATTTCCTCTCTGTTTATACAAGAGTATTTTTTTATCTGTGACTATGGTTCCACTTAGTGCAATCTGCCCCAAATTGCTTTAATTTGTTTTAATGACAACAAACACAAGGATAGAGTACTAAAGTATGATTTAATGTTGAGTTCTCAAGGCATGTAACGGTCACTTTGTGAATTCCTATTGATTAAAAAGGGGATTCATTCTCAATTCAGGAATATGAAGGACATGAAAATTGCATTTAAATATTTTCAAGTGTTAGGGAAAAAGAAGTTTGAGTATCAAGGAATTAAGGAATTCAAGACCAGCTGTATCATATGAAAAACGACGACTTCTCTCTGCACGCTCTCCACTGCAGAGAAGTCATAGGATACAGCTGGCAGGTCAGGAATTCTTCACAGGTGATGCCAGTGAGCAACGCTGACCTTCCATCACTTGGCAGATACAGTTTCAGCGCCCTTAAAAAGTGAAATAAGAGTAGGTGGATTGCGTATCTTATTTAAGAAGCGACAGAACTGATGGAATTAGTTTATAAACACGTGACCAGAAAAATGCCACGTGTAAAAAAAAAAAGGTGGTTTTTTTTTTTTTTTTTTCTTTTTTTTGCGACAAGTCTTGCTCTTTCACCCAAACTGGAGTGCAGCGGCACGATTTCAGCTTACTGCAACCTCCACCTCCCAGGTTCAAGCGATTCTCCTGCCTCAGCCTCCCTGGTAACTAGGATTACAGGCATGCGCCACCACGCCCCGCTAATTTTCGTATTTTTAGTAGAGATGGAGTTTCACTATATCGGCCAGGACGGTGTCTATCACTTGACCTCGTGATCCACCCTCCTCAGCCTTCCAAAGTGCTGAGATTACGGGTGTGAGCCACCGCGCCCGGCCAGAAAAGGTTTTTTAAAAATGTGAGTATTAATGAAATCATATTAATCATGAAGAATTTCAAATATATATGCCCAATATTATTGATGTTTGTTTTGACTTAATTTTAAACTGTTTTTGGGTAAACTATGTTTAAAATGTCCCTAAAATATTTTTCTTAAAATGGGCTGACACTTATGATGAGCACCCATTTTACCACCAATTATGTTTTGTTGGTTTTCAAATCCATTGAAATATATTATTTTGGTTTATTTTACTTGTAACATAATTTAAATACTTGCTTTTAGAAAAAAGTCAACAATGATTAAAATTGCCCCAAACACTTTTTTTTAATAGACATGTTATTACCTTGAAATTATTTGAAGATATTAATATACTGAAAACATAGCTGTATTCACTCTGTTAAGCCTAAGAATCTTAGACATTCCTAAGTTACTAAATTATGGTTAAGTATTAAAGATACTGGTGTGTAGTGCTGGATTTATTTTCTGTCTTCAAAAGAGGTTTGCTTTAATGAAAAGTTTAGAAACCAATTTGCTGACTAAGAACTGATAATTCACCTGTCGTGATTATGTCAATTAGCTTTGTTTGAAAAGGAACTGAGTATAGGGTAAAAGTAGATGGAAAAAACCTTATTAGCACAACTTTTGTGTTGATTAGTTTCAGTTTATCTTAAAATAGATTTCCAAGAACTAAGAACAGCATCAGAAATACTTAACCAAGTTCATGACTACTTCTAATGCTTTAAATTTCAAATAGAAATGATATCTGATCTTTCATTAAAAAAAAAAAAAAAAAAAAAAAACCTTCTGAGCCTTTCCAGAGTGTTGTCTTCAAAAACTCCAGATATTGTAGAAGGTATAGAATCACATAAATAGACTTAAACTGTGACAAGTAAATACTTTTGAGCAAGAGCAAATAGATTGTACTTTTATAAATTTTAAAACATGCACATTAAAAGAAAGATTGCTTGATTAAAATAGTTTTATATAGTTAATGTTGCTCATAAAAGCTCATTTTCTCTCACTTTGTGAAATTCAGCCTCTGATTATACAACATCTTCATTCTACTGGCTCTTTGTCTTCTATTTTAACAGGTAGAGTGTGTAAAAGAATTTAAGGGCATGTTTCTCTTACAGCTTCACAGTTTGGTTTCAAATTGATTATTGGTTAGAAATAAAATGACTACTGAAATGGAAGTATTGGGAAACATATCACAAGAATCAAGACAAAAAACAGAAAATTCTGAAAGTAGGTACCACATATATATTCTGTCAATAACCTGTCCTCAGCCAGGATTGTGTGAAATTTTCTCTTTTCTTAGTCTTAAGCATTCCTGGTGGAGACATCGCTTTGGTACTCCTAAATTTGATGTTTTTCTGTCATCAATAAAGGGGAAAGAAGGTTTTGTAGCAGAATATGAAAGAGAAGTTCAGTGAGATTCAGCTGAACTTGAATTGTTTTTAATTTTTTTAAAGTTATATAACATTTAATACATCCAAAAGAATATGTGTAACTTTCATGTGGCATATAAAACAAAATAAAATGAACACTCTTGAACCCATAAGTTAAACCAAAATCTAAAATATCACCTGTTGCTTTGCACTACCTGTATGTCTTTCTTCAATCATGTCCCATATTCCCCATTCCCAGAGATTACCAAGATTACAGATTTTTTGTTATTATCCCTGTTATTTAAGAAATATATTTACTACAGAGGGATTTAGTCATAGTAGAATATTATTTAATTTTACTTTTTTATGGGTTTTATAACAAGTGTTATATGTGTAAATGAATTTTCAGCCAAAATTTTATTTCTAGGATTTATTAATGAAATTTTGTATAGTTATGAGTAATTCATATTTACTGCTCTACAATATTTCACTGCTAATGTATCATAATTTATGTATTCATTTGTACCAGTCAGGATTATGACAGGCAAACAGAAGCCACTCTGTATTTAACAGTTATAACCTACTATTCAACGCTAATATAACTGTGTGAAAAGATGAGGGAAGGGTCTTCAGGAAAGTTCCACCCACAGTAGTAGATTGAAACCTAATGCCTCAAAGCACACGGGAGAACCCAGAGCTCCAGGATATTCTGTGGAGCCTGTCATGATCACAGAGTGAAAGTTTCGGGAAAGATTTACAAAACTTGCCAAGACCAAGTACTGGGAATTTGTGGACTGGTCTGTGAGGCTGCTGCATCTACCGAGTGAGCACACACATAGAAGTTAGCAGGGCACCACGTCTGACCTCCACGGCTTGCCAAGAATAACACCCCAATTCACATCCACCTTCCAAATTTGCTGCAACTTCTTGATATTGACAAAACCCACCACAACAGGGAACATATATCAAATGGGATTTGAAAAATTGTTTTGAGACACAGAAATGCTGGTTATGGTGTTGACAACACACCATTCTTGAATTGATTGTTTTCCCCCATTATTTTGGCTATTGCAAGGATTGAGACTGAATACCCTTGCACATATGCCAAGACTTCTGTAGATGATCTATCTAGGAATGAGATTGCTGAGGCATAAGGTAAATGGATTGAGAGATTGACAAGACACTGCCACTATGGTTGTATCCATTTAAGCTTTCACAGACGGGTATATAAGTAGCTGTTTCTCCACACTCTGGCCAGTGCTTGGTGTCTGACCTCTTCATAGTCATGGACCTCTTATATAGTGTCTGTAAAATTATATCTCATCATGATTTTAAATTTTATTTGTTTAAATTATGAGGTTGAATTTCTCATAAGATTTTTCCATTCCCATTCTTCCTTTAATGACTTTATAAAGTCATTCTGTTTATGACTTTGTTAAGTCATTTTTCTTTTTCTTAGTTTTATATTTGTTTCTGTAAACTACTGCTTTATTGGTAATATTGAATGTCAACCATCTATATTTGATTTATGTTTTCACCTACTTTGTGGTGTATTTTCACGAGCAGATATTCTTAATTTTAATCAAACTTTTATTTTATGGTTATTATATTTTTGTCTTTAAAAAAATACTTGCAAAACTTACCAAACCATTTTCTGGAAGAAAACTAGACAATTTTCTTTTAGAAGTTCTAAAGTTTTGCCTTTCACATCTAAGTCTATAAACCATCTAGAATTTAGGTTTTTTGTTATGATGTAGGAATTAATTTTATTTCTCTTACTATGGAGAGCATATTATGCTATATATTGGGTAGTTCCTTCTTTCATTCGTGTTTTAGTTTCTTGTTGCTTCTGTAACAATCACCACAATCTTCATGGCTTAAAACAAAGCAAATTTATTAGTTTACAGATGTGAAGGTCAGGAGTCTGAAATTATTTCTTCGAAGCTAAAATCCAGCTGTTTGCAAGTTTGCATTCCTTCCAGAGAGGGGAGAATCTGCTCCCTGTATTTTCCACCTAATAAAAAGTGCCTTCGTTCTTTGGCTCGTGGCCTACTTCCATCTTCAAAGCCAGCAATTGCATGACTTGAGCTTGTGCTATTGCTATCATATCTCCTTCTCTGACCCTGCTGCCTCCCTCTTTCATTTAAAAGACATCAGGAACAGCTGGATTATCCAAGATAACCCTCCATCTCAAGAGCTCTAATTTAATCACACCCATATAATTTCTTGTGTAGGATAACATATTTACAGATTCTTGGTATTAGGACGTGGACATCTTTAGGGGACAATTATTCACTCAATGATCTATAACACCACCTGTGTCAAATGTCATTTTATCATACACAGGAGTCTGTTTTTGGATTCTGGATTCCATTGCTTTATTTGTCTATCTGTGCCCCAGGACTGCATGCTTCATACTATCATAATTAACACAGCTTTATTGATATATAAAGGAATAACTCTTGACTTTTTCTTTTGCTTCTGAATGGTTTTGGCTGTTCTTGGGCTTTCACTTTTTCAAACAAATTTTAGAACCAATGAATAAGTTGATCCAAACCCTATAGTGATTGTAATTAGAATTGCATTGGATCTGCAGATGAAATTTACAAGACTCAAAATCTTATATTCATGGAGAGTTCCCATTTATGAACATAATATATCTCTCAATAAAATGTATTTTATACATGCTCTGTAAAGGTTTGAAAATCTGGCTAAATTTATTTCTAGAAAATTTAATTTTTAAAATTCCTGTTATAAATTATATCTTGTTTCTTTTAAAAAAAAATCTAATTATATGCTGCTGGCATATAAAAATACAATTAACTTTTTTTTGTATAAAAGCACCTTGCTAACTTCTCTTACAAATTCTAAGACTTTTAATGAAAATACTTTGTTTTCTATGTACACAATTATGTAAGTGGCAAATAATTTTTCCTTCTGATATTTATAACATTTATCTTGTCTTAGTAGATAATTTGAGTCATTGATGCTGAATAAAGTGCCAAGAATTTGCATCTTTAACTTGTTTATGATTTTTAAAATTAGTAAATGTACTATTCCTATGAATTTTGAGTTGAAGCTTGTGTTGACTGATGACGTTTCGTTTATTTTTTAGATGATGTGAATTTTTATGATTAAATTTAAATTCTATCAAATCATTTTTCCAAACAATAAAATGTTAGCCTTTTTCTCCATTAATTTATTAATAAGTAAATTACAATTAGAAGTTATAAATCTTAAAATACTTGTGTGCCTATGATAAACACAACTCAATCATGATGTATTGTGGTACCTACAACAGGACTTAGCTATGCTTCTCTCTTGCCAAGTGGGTTTTTTCATGTTATTTTTTTTTATTTCCTGGATATCTTTGGCCTATACATTTCCTTTCCTGATTTGGTTTTGATATGATACTTACATTCTCCTGCTGAGTTCTTGGATATTTCTCCATTTCTTTCTCTGGAATATTATGCATAGATTGGAATAATATATTACTTATAAGTCTAGAGAGATCTCCTTGTGCATCTCATGAGACTGGTATTTCTTTATAGTACATTTCATTATGATTTTTTGCTGATTTTATTTTTTAATACATTTTATTGTATGCATCTGAGGTATAAAACATGATGTTATAGGATACATATAGATAGAAAAATGTTTACTGTTGTTAAGCAAACGGACATATCCATCATCTCACAGTTATCCTTTTTTTTTTTTTTTTGTTTTTGTGGCAAGAGCAGCCAAAATCTGCTTATTTAGGATGAAATCCAAACATAGAACAATTTTAGTACCTATACTCTACATGATATACTCCAGGGGTCCCCAGTCCTTAGGCTGGAGACTTGTACTGGTCTGTGATCTGTTAGGAACTGGCACGCATAGCAGGTGGTGAACAGCCGGCAAGCCAGCATTATTGCCTGAGCTCCACCTCCTGTCAGATCAGCTCTGGCTTTAGATTCTCACAGGAGAGGAACCCCATTGTAACTGCACATGCAAGGGACCTAGGTTACACATTCTTTATGAGAATCTAATGCCAGATGATCTGAGGTGGACAGTTTTATCTCAAAACACCCCATCCTCCTCCACCGAACCCACACCAGTGGAAAAATTGTCTTCCATGGAACTAGTCCCTGGTACCAAAAAGATTGAGGACTGCCGGTTTACACTCTGTCATCTCCTACATTGTATCCTCTTACATCTCCTGATTTCCACCCCAACCCTGGTAAACACTGTTTCATATTCTCAGTATATTTGGGTTTTTTTTTTTTTTTTTTTTTCAGATGCCATACATAAATGAGATCATCCATATTTTTCTTTTTGTGTCTGGCTAATTTCACTTAACATATTGTCCTCCAAGTTCATCCACATTGTGATAAAAATTGTTTCTTTATCCATTTGCCTGTGGATGGACACTTATAACATTGTTTCCATATCTCTGTTATCATGAATAATGCTGCAATGAACATTAAAGTGTAGGTATCTTTACAAGGTGATTTTCATTTCCTTTGGTATATGCCCAGGAGAGGGATTGTTGGGTCGTATAGTAGTTCTATTTTTAATTTATTTAGAAACTTTCATACGATTTTCTATAATGGCTACACCAGTCTACATTTCCACAGGCAGTCTACAAAAAGTAGCATTTTCTGTTCCCTCATGTCAAAATTTGTTATCTTTTCACTTTTGGATAATACTTAATGAGTGTGAGGTGGTATCTCATAGTGGTTTTGATTTGCATTTTCCTGATGATTAATGATGTTGAGCATCTTTTCATATACCTGTTGGTTATTTTTATGACTTCTTTTAGTAAGTGTCTATTACGTATTTTGTCTATTAGATATTTTTAAATAGGGTTATTGGTTTTTCTGCTATTGAGTTGTCTTAATTCATTATAAATTTTGAATAATAACCCCTTAGTGGTTTTGTGCTTTGCAAATATTTTCTTTCCAATCCAGAGGCTGTTGTTTCAGTTTGGCGATTGTTTCCTTTGCTGTGAAGGAGCTTTTCAGTTTAATGTAGTCCCATTTATTTATTTTTCCTTTTGTGGCTTGAACTTGTGGTATGACATCCAAAAATTCTTTACCAAGGCCAACCTCCAGAGGTTTGAACCTATGTTTTCTCATAAATAAATCTAAATATATACGGTCAAGTAATTTTTACAAGGGCACCAATGGAGCACATTGAGGAAAGGATAATCGTTGCAATAAATTGTGCTAAGACAACTGGATATCTATATGCAAAAGAATGAAATTGGACCTTTATCATATATCATATGCAAAAATTAACCCAAAATGGATGAGATCTAAATGTAAGAACAGAAACCATAATGTTATTTCAAAAATATTTTTACATGAGTTTTCATCCATTTTGTTTTGCACATTCTTAATTGAAGTGCTATTTCCATACAATGAAATAATAGTTCTTAAGAGTGCAGCTTGATTAATTTTAATAAAAGTCTACCTATACCTCCAACAAATATAGAACAATTCTGTCACTCCAGGTATTTTCTTCATGCCACTTTCCAGCCAGTCCAACTCCAGGCTCTGCTCTCAACAGATAACCACTCTTAGGGACTCTAACACAATATATTATTTTTGCTGCTAGAATTGTGTAATAGTGGAATCTAACATGATGTATTCTTTTATATCTGGCTTCTAAAATGTCTGTTAGATACATCCAGGTTGTTGTGTCAATCAGTGGCTAGTTCCTTTCTGTTTATGTGTAAACTTGTTTGTCCGTTCTTCTAGGAAGAGCACTAGTTTACATTTGACTTAATGATGATTGTGAATAAAATGTCATGAACATTCACGTGCAAGTTGTTTTATGAACATATTTTTGTAATTCCCTTGAATAAATACTTGGCAGTTGAATTACTGGATCATAGTAGAACTGTATGTTTAACTTTATGAATAACTGCCGATCTTAAAGTGATACTACTGTATCTTAAAAAGTAATACTACTGTAACCTGCCAACAACAATTGCTCTAATAATTCCACATCTTCATCAACATTTACTATGAGTTTTCTTTTCAGCTGTTCTGGGATGTGTGTGTATGTGTGTGTGTGATTCACCATGATTTGATATAGTTCTTTATAGATTATAGGTATTAGTCATTTTTCAGAAGAGTGTTTTCGTTGAATCTATAAATTACTTTGGACAGTATGGCCATTTTCACAATACTGATTCTTCCTAATCATGAGCATGGAATGTTTTTCCAACTGTTTGTGTCCTCTCTTATTTCATTGAGCAGTGGTTCGTAGTTCTCCTTGAAGAGGTCCTTTACATCCTGTGTTAGTTGTATTGCTAGGTATTTTATTCTTTTTAGCAATTGTGAATGGGAGTTTGCTCTTAAGTTGGCTCTCCTTTAGTCTATTATTGGTGTATAGGAATGCTGGTGATTTCTGCACTTTGACTTTGTATCTTGAGACTTTGCTCAAGTTGTTGCTTATCAGCTTCAGGAGATTTTGGGCTGAGACAATGGAGTCTTCTAAATATACAATCACATCATCTGCAAATAGAGACAATTTGACTTCCTCCTTTCCCAGTTGAATAACCTTTATGTCCTTCTCTTACCTGACTGCTCTGGCTAGAGCTTTCAATACTATATTGAATAGGAGTGGTGAGAGACACCATTCTTGTCTAGTGCCAGATTTGAAAGGGAATGCTTCCAGTTTTTGTCCACTCAGTAAGTTATTGGCCATGCGTTTGTTGTAAATAGCTTTTATTGTTTTGAGATACATTCTGTCAATACCTAGCTTAATGAGAGTTTTTAGCAGGAAGGGCTGTTGAATTTTGTCAAAGGCCTTCTCTGCATCTATTGAGATAATCATGTGGTTTTTCTCTTTGGTTCTGTTTATGTGGTGGATTACATTTACAGACTTGCATGTCAAAGGCCTTCTCTGCATCTATTGAGATAATCATGTGGTTTTTCTCTTTGGTTCTGTTTATGTGGTGGATTACATTTACAGACTTGCATATGTTGAACCGGCCTTCCATCCCTGGGATGAAACCTACTTGATTGTGATTGACAAGCTTTTTGATGTGCTGTTGCAATCGGTTTGCCAGTAATTTATTGAAGATTTTTGCATCTATGTTCATCATGAATATTGGCCTGAATTTTTCTTTTTTTGTTGAGTCTTTGCTGGGTTTTGGTATCAGGATGATGTTGGTCCCATAAAATAATATGGGAAAGTTGCCCTCTTTCTGTATTGTTTGGAATAGTTACAGAAGGAATAGTACGAGCTCGTACATCTGGTAGAATGCAGCTGTGAACTCGTCTGGTCCTGGACTGTTCTTGGTTGGTAGGGTATTAACTACTGCCTCAACTTCAGCCCTGGTAATTGGTCTATTCAGGGTTTCAACTTCTTCCTGATTTAGGCTTGGGAGGATGCAAGTATCCAGGAATTTATCCATTTCTTCCAGGTTTACTCGTTTATGTGCATACAGTTGTTTGCAGTAATCTCTGATGGTAGTTTGTATTTCTGTGGAATCGGTGGTGATATCCCCTTTATCATTTTTTATTGCATCTGTTCGATTCCTCTCTTTCTTTTTTTTGTTAATCTGGCTTGTGGTCGGTCTATTTTGTTGATCTTTTCAAAAAAACCCACTTCTGGATTTATTGATTTTTTTTGAAGGGTTTTTTGTGTATGTGTCTCTATCTCCTTCAGTTCTGCTCTGATCTTAGTTATTTCTTGTCTTCTGCTGGCTTTTGAGTTGTTTTTTTAACTTTCTCCTCTAGCTCTTTCTGGTACCAAAACAGATATATAGACCAAGGGATCAGAACAGAGGCCTCGGAGGCAATGCCACACATCTACAACCATCTGATCTTTGACAAACCTGACAAAAACAAGCAATGGGGAGAGGATTCCCTGTTTAATAAATAGTGTTGGGAAAACTGGCTAGCCATGTGCAGAAAGCAGAAACTGGACCCCTTCCTGACACCTTACACTAAAATTAACTCTAGATGGATTAAAGACTTAAACATAAGACGTAACACCATAAAAACTCTAGAAGAAAACCTAGGCAAAATCATTCAGGACATAGGTAGGCATAGGCAAGGACTTCATGACTAAAACACCAAAAGCATTGGCAAGAAAAGCCAAAATAGACAAATGGGATTTAATGAAACTCTAGAGCTTCTGTACAGCAAAAGAAACAGCCATTAGAGCGAATTGGCAACCAACAGAATGGGAAAAAATTTTTGCAATCTATCCATCTAACCTAGCGCTAATACCCAGAATCTACAAAGAACTAAAAACAGATTTACAAGAAAAAAAAGCAAAGAAACCCATTCAAAAGTGGGCAAAGAACATGAACAGACTCTTTACAAAAGAAGACATCAATGAGGCCAACAAACGTAGGAAAAATGCACATTATCACTGGTCATTAGAGAAATGCAAATCAAAACCACATTGAGATACCATCTTATGCCAGTTAGAATGGCGATCACTAAAAAATCTGGAGATAACAGATGCTGGAGAGGATGTGGAGAAATAGGAACACTTTTATACTGTTCGTGGGAGTGCAATTTAGTTCAACCATGGTGGAAATCAGTGTAGTGATTCCTGAAGGATCTAGAAAGAGAATTCCATTGGACCCAGCAATCCCATTACTGGGTATATATCCAAAGGATTACAAATCATTCTGTTATAAAGACATATGTGATATAGGTGAGGGGGAGGAAGGAAGCAAATCACACTGCCACGTGTATACCTATGCAACAATCTTGCATGTTCTTCAGATGTACCCGCAAACCTAAAATGCAATTAAAAAAAAAAGACATATGCACACCTATGTTCATTGCAGCACTGTTTACAATAGCAAAGACCTAGAACCAACACAAATGTCCATCAGTGATAGACTGGAAAAGGAAAATGTGGCACATAACCCCATGGAATACCATGCAGCCATAAAAAATGATGAGTTTGTATCCTTTGTAGGGACATGGATGAATCTAGAAACCATCATTCTCAGCAAACCGTCACAAGAACAGAAAATTGAATACCACATGTTCTCACTCATAGGCGGATGTTGAACAATAGAACACATGGACACAGGGAGGGGAGCATCACATACTGGGGTCTGCTGCGGGTGACTAGGGGAGGGACAGTGGGAGGTGGGGAAGTTGTGAAGGGTTAACACCAGGAGAAATGCCAGATATGTGTGACAGGGGGATGGAGGCAGCAAACCACATTGCCATGTATGTACCTATGCAACAATCCTGTGTGATCTGCCCATGTACCCTAGAATCTAAAGTACAAATATATATATATATATATATATATATATATATATATATAAATAAAATTTAAAAATAAAACACTTCTTCTCACATTAGGTTCTGTTTAACATTTTCCCAATTTTTCATCCCCAAACTACAAAACAGATCATCATGTCCTCCTTACTGCTAAATTCACTTATCACTGCATTCATATTAAATTTCCTTGAGGAATAGCTCCAAAGGGAAAAAAAAAAAAAAAAAAAAAAAGAGGCCATGAGGTGGCTGACGCCTGTAATCCCAGCACTTTGGGAGGCCAAGGTGGGAGAATCACAAGGTCAAGAGATCGAAACTATCCTGGCCAACACGGTGAAACCTTGTCTCTACTAAAATCCAAAAATTAGCTGGGTGTGGTGGCGCACACCTGTAGTCCCAGCTACTCGGGAGGCTGAGGCAGGAGAAATGCTTGAACCTTGGATGTGGAGGTTGCAATGATCTGAGATTGCACCACTGTGCACTCCAGCCTGGCCTCTGTCTAAAAAAAAAAAAAAACGCAATGTTTTTTCCTACCCTGTGGCTTATCTATTCAATTTTTTAATTTTTTTTTTTTCCCACCACTCTTTTTTTTTTTTACTTTAAGTTCTGGGATACATGTGCAAAATGTGCAGGTTTCCTTTATTATTATTATTATTATTATTATACTTTAAGTTCTGGGGTACCTGTGCAGATCATGAAGGTTTGTTACATAGGTATACACGTGCCATGGTGGTAGTTTGCTTCATCCATTGCCCTGTTATCTACATTAGGTATTTCTCCTAATGCTATCCTTCCCCAATCCTCCCATCCCCTACTATTCCTCCTCTAGCCCCCGACCCTCCAGGCCCTGGTATGTGATGTTCCCTTCTCTGTGTCTGTGTGTTCTCATTATTCAACACCAACTTATGAGTGAGAACATGCAGTGTTTGGTTTTCTGTTCCTGTGTCAGTTTGCCGAGAATGATGGTTTCCAGTGTCATCCATGTCCCTGCAGAGGACATGAACTCATCATTTTATATGGCTGCATAGTATTTCATTGTGTATATGTTCCACATTTTCTTCATCCATTCTATCATTGATGAGCATTTGGGTTGGTGCCAAGTCTTTGCTATTGTGACCTGTGCCGCAATAAATATACGTGTCCATGTGTCTTTATAATAGAATGATTTATAATCCTTTGGGTATATACCCAGTAATGGGATTGCTAGGTCAAATGGTATTTCTAGTTCCAGATCCTTGAGGAATTGCCACACTATCTTCCACAATGGCTGAATTAATTTACACTCCCACCAATTGTGTAAAAGCATTCCTATTTCTCCACATCCTTTCCAGCATCTGTTGTCTCTTGATTTATTAATGATCGCCATTCTAACTGGTGTGAGGTGGTATCTCAATGTGGATTTGATTTGCATTTCTCTAATGACCAGTAATGATGAGCTTTTTTGTTTCATGTGTGTTGGCTGCATAAATGTCTTTTTTTGAAAGTGTCTGTTCATATCCTTTGCCTACTTTTTATGGGGATGTTTGTTTTTTACCTGTAAATTTGTTTAAGTTCTCTGTAGATTCTGGATATTAACCTTTTGTCAGGAGGGTAGATTGTAAAAATTTTTTCCCATTTATTTGGTTGCTGGTTCACTGTATTAATAGTTTTTGCTGTGTAGAAGCTCTTAAGTTTGATTAAATCCCATTTGTCTACTTTGGCTTTTGTTGCACAGGTATACATGTGCCATGGTGATTTGCTGCAGCCATCAACCCATCATTAAGGTTTTAAGTCCTGCATGCATTAGGTGTTTGTTCTAATGTTCTCCCTCCTCTTGCACTCCATACCCCGACAGGCTCCTATGTGTGATGTTCCCCTCCCTGTGTTCATGTGTTCTCATTTTTCGACTCTCACTTATGACTAGGAACATGTAGTATTTGGTTTTCTGTTCCTGTGTCAGTTTGCTGAGAATGATGGTTTCCAGCTTCATCCATGTTCCTGCAAAGAACATAAACTCATCCATTTTTATGGCTACATTGTATTCCAGGGTGAATATGTGCCACATTTTCTTTAACCAATGTATCATTGCTGGGCGTTTGGGTTGATTCCAAGTCTTTGCTGTTGTAAATAGTACTGCAATAAACATGTGCATGTGTCTCTATAGTAGAATGAATTACAGTCCTTTGGATATATATCCAGTAAAAGGATTGCTGGGTCAAATGGTATATCTGGTTCTAGATCCTTGAGGAGTTGCTATACTGTCTTCCACAATGGTTGAACTAATTTATACTGCTACCAACAGTGTAAAAGCATTTCTGTTTCTTCACAGCCTCACCAACATCTGTTGTTTCCTGACTTTTTAATAATTGCTATTCGAACTGAGGTGAGATGGTACTATCATTAGATAACAGGAAATCTACAGAATGGGGAAAAAATTTTGCAATCTACTCACCTCTCAAAGGTCTAATATCTAGAATCTACAAATATCATAAAAAAACAAATTTACAAGAAAGAAAATCACCATCAAAAATGGGCTAAAAATATAAGTAGACATATCTCAAAAGAAGACATTTATGAAGCCAAAAAATGTATGGAAAAAAAAGCTCATCCTCACTGATCATTAGGGATTTTTCTAGTGCTCTTTGCTTCCTAATTAAGTAATCTCTTCCTAGCCTAGATTCACAAAAGGTTTTTTTTCAATTTTTGCTTCTTAGAATCTTTATAATTTTAGTTATCACATATGCTTCTATGATCAATCTCAAAATAAGGTTTGCTTACGTGTGAAAGAGGTCATAAGGTTTATTTTTATTTTTTGGTTTGCTTTTGTTTTGTTTGATTCTTTTTCATATAGATATTCAATTGTTTCAGTACCATTTATTGAAAACACTACTTTTCAAATTTGGTTGCTTTGGCACTTTTCTGGAAAATAAATTGACCATCTATGTGTAGTCTTTTTGGGCATTATACTATCTCATATCTCTTTACCTATATGTCCAATAATCTGTACTCCAGTACAAAATTGAATAAATGTGGTAAGAGCAGACATCTTTCATTTTATCCTGAACTTGGGGAAAATACTGAGTTTTATACCATTAACTGTGGCATATTTCTTACTGTGGGACTATGGCAAGAAAAAAAAGAAAATCTCTCATATAGAAAGCAATTTTACTTAGACTTACTTATCATTGTTCTTCATGTTCCCAACATAGTTTTTGGTGCATTCTATGCTCTTTATATTTTTAATTTACTCAGTGGATTGTAGCACAAATTATTACCTCAGTGGTTCAGTTTGGTAATGTTCCCTTTAGTAGCTAACAAATACTTTCATCACTGCTCTTCGTTCACTTGTTCTTATTCATGTTTCAAGATGATTAAACAAATTGTATGGACCCTCAGAATTTTTTATTTAGACAAAGTGTTTGTGTATATGTTTTATAAATACTATTTTTAAATTTTTATATGCTAACAGCTTTTATTTACTAATCCTGAAATAACTCTTTAACATAGAGAATGTAGATTGAAGAATAATTGAGTCCCTTTATTCCTGATTAGGAAAGTGGTAATAGAAAGTTATAGGTACCAGACAATGCTTAACAAACTTGAATATCAAATTTTATTTTAGAAGTTGATTTAAAACATCAATTTTAAAATATTGATTGCAAACTTTTACAATTTTGATAGTCTGTAGACTTAATGTTAAAAATCATCTTTAATGATCTAATCTAGAATGAGAGAAAAAGCCTTTAGAAATTCTGTAAACCAGTGTGATTCTACCTAATAAGTGATTTATTTTATTATATATGTAAAATGATATTTTCAATGTACTTTTGACTTTGACATTTCTTTAGGAAGAGATGTAGCCTTTAAAATGAGTGTTAGATTCGTTATCTGAAATGGTTTGTGGTGTGTGCGTGTGCGTGTGTGTGTGTGTGGGTGTGTGTGTATGTTTATGGCATGACTTTCTTCTCCATGGTAAAGTTTCAAAAACCTGTAACCCATCAATTATTCTTGGTGCAAATAATCACTTTACTGTACCTTAAAAAATACATTCTATTGATTTTGTTTCCTAGTTCAATTTTGTGGGGAAATTGCTTGGACCAAGAGGAAACTCCTTGAAGAGGCTACAGGAAGAAACAGGTGCTAAAATGTCTATCCTGGGCAAAGGATCAATGAGAGATAAAGCAAAGGTACTGAACTTTGAATTTGACATTTAACACATACAGGAGATTACCTATAACACTGATGGCTAAATTTACAAGCACGCCTGAACAGCTACTTCGCCATTTGCTATGATTTTCATCTCCTGGAGTCACTCTGTGTCACTTTCTGCTAGCTCCTCTGTCTTCCTCAAAAGCAATTATTGCCTCCCCTTCGTTTTCTTTTCAGGATGTATATTCTGGTATTTTCATTTTCTTTAGTCCTTTGTGTAGGTTGCTTTCAAATCTTTTCACTTTTTCTGTGTCCTCTGCAGGATGTTTCTATAAGTCTGTGTTCATTTTCTTTAATTCCCTCGCTGTTTCCTTTTTCTTTCTTCAGTCATATCACCTAATCTCATCCATTGTATCATTCTCTCATTTTCTCTCTGCTCTATTCCACTTTGATCCTCTTACCTGAAGCAATTTCAAATGCTTATCTGCAAATCTAAGAGAATCCTGCTTATTTCTTGAAATGTTTCAATGTTATTAAACAACTCACCTGATCCCCAAAAGAACAATAAGCTAAAAATATATCAAATTTGATGTTTGAAACAATTTATTTCACATATGAACCACATTATTTCTTATCGTATAAAGTGTTAGCAGTTTTCTCTCTGTTAGAATTCAGTGTTTGGGAGAAATAACAATTTGTAGAGATTTATTCAAAAAGGATCTTTGAAAATTCACTGTGAAAGGCTGGATATGTTTGGTAGTATCATTGACTAGGCCATACTGTTAAAATTTGGTAATGTTATTATGGAGAATGAAATGTTTAATTATTTATTTCTGACCATGAGTATCCTTAGAAAATTACTCAGGAGTTCTGTATTTGTGTTAATGAAACATATTAATTGAGGAAATTTATAGTGTGAAATGTCACTAAACTGGTGAATATATCATACATAAAATATCTTTACTGTGATGAGTCTATATTTGGAATTTGAGCAAGCACCTCTCTTTGGATGCTTTCTTAGAATGGTTCAATAGTTAACTGTAGAAAGTCACAGAAGGAATGATTTTTACTAGCCTTTTCTTTGGGATGACTTTTGATCATTCTATACTGTGTATGATTTCAGCAACAACTACATTCTTGCCAATCTTCCTGCCTCTAGGTTCTCTGACTACATTGAAAATACATATTACAAGTATTTAAGAGATGAGAACACCAGCATCTAGACACTGCTGGTGTTTTTCTCCCTGCCATAAATTTAGATTTTCTTTATGTAGGAGGAGAAAATGACACATAATAATCTATGCCTGTACTTTCATGTATTCTTTAATATTATTTTCGTTATGAATTTCCCAAATGCTTCATACTGTTATAAACTACATACACTGTGTGTTTCTATGCTTTCACACATTCTTTAAGATATAAGTCTGGTATTGTCTCCCCAGGAGGGCTTCCCTGAACTCCTATAATAGGCTATGTCCTCTTTTGTCACTTAACATACTTTACTGTATCTGTTTATCTCCAGGATGGGGAACTGTTCTAGTTAGCTTTGCATATGTAGAATCTTCCTGTAGTATTTCTATATCTTTTGAAACAGATGGATGCATATTTTTTATTCTCAAATATTTTGACATTTTTCCTGTTCATAAAGTTTTAAACTAGGTTTCTTTTTCCCTGTAAGGATGTTAGGTACCAGCAAAAGGATTAGAAAACCCAATAGGAAACAAATTTGCTTCTATTAAGTTTCCATTAGGTTTAGTTTACTCATATTACCTGTTACTTACAATTCAGTCTCTTATTACTCTTTTCGTGATCCATCATGTTTGGCTATGATTTGAGTGTTTTCACTTTTTACCAAGTTAAACAAAATAAACATATTTAATAATACTGTATTGAATTACAAAATATTTTTTAGAATCTAGATAAGGCCTTTTCTTTCATTCATTTTATTTTTGGCCCTACTTGATGGCTTCTAAATGATAAGGTCTTAACTTGCTAGAGTATTGGACACCTAGCTGAAATAAAACCACAGGCATGGGTATGAAAAATTTACCGTAGGCCAGGTGCAGTTGTTCACACCTGCAGACCCAGCACTTTGGGAGGCTGAGGCGGGTGAATCATGAGGTCAAGAGATCAAGACCATCCTGGCCAACGTGGTGGAACCCCGTCTCTACTAAAAATACAAAAAATTAGCCGGATATGGTGGCAAATGCCTTTAATCCCAGCTACTTGGGAGGCTGAGACAGGAGAATCACTTGAACCCAGAAGGCGGAGGATGCCTTGAGCCGAGAATGCACCATTGCACTCCAGCCTGGGCAACAAGAGCAAAAATCCATCTCAAAAAAAA